>NW_026624108.1:13877-15024 GCF_030028575.1 Malurus melanocephalus | reverse complement strand
CCACGTCGTACTCGCGCACATCGTTCACCTCCTGCATCTGCCCCAGCAGCACTTTGGCCACGAACAGCACGATGTACTGCGGGGACAGGGACAGGGACAGGGACCTCAGGGACAGCCCCGGCACGGGGACAACGGGGCTGTCCCCTCCCCGGGACCGGGTTTGTGACTGGGACCAAACTCCGGGAACTCGGCTGGGTTCATCCCGCGGGAGATGGGGTCAGCAGTTCCGGGCTCATCGCCGTCCCATGGGATCCCTCCTCGCCCCATGGGATCCCTCCCCATCCCCATCCCCATCCCATGGGATCGATCCCTGCCCCATGGGATCGCTCCCCATCTCCATCCCCGCCCCATGGGATCCCTCCCCGCCCCCTCCCCGCAGCTCAGGGCCCATTCCCGCCTCGTTCGCGCCCCTCTCGAATTCCATCCGCCCTTTATCGCTCCCTCCCTGCGGGTCCCCGGGGTGTCAGACGGGCGGAATTCCAGAACAGGAACCTCCCAGGCTTCCAAAACCCCCCTTCCCCAACCCTATATCCCCCTCCTGTCCCCAAACCCCGCTCCATCCCCCATTACCGCCCCAAACCCCGCTCCATCCCCGCAATCCCAGCACGGCCCCAGCGGGAGCAGGGAGATCAGGGACAGGGTGACCCCAATGAGGGTGGCCCCAATGGAGCTGTCCCAATGGAGGTGACCCCAATGAAGATGACCCTGTGAGGGGACGTTCCCCGCTGTCCCCAGCCCCATTTGGGGTTTGGCAGCCCCCCAGGGTGACCCCAATGAGGGTGGCCCCAATGGAGCTGACCCAAAGGAGGTGACCCCAATGGGGGTGACCCCAATGAGGGGACATCCCCCGCTATCCCCAGCCCCATTTGGGGTTTGGCAGCCCCCCATGACCCACCAGGAACCAGTAGATGTTCATGAGGGTGAGCACGAGCAGCAGAGCGTTGAAGAAGAAGTAGAAGGGGATGTCRGGCACGGCCTGGAGGCTGCAGTGGCTCGTGGCGTAGAGAACCTTGAGCGGGAACCAATAGAGCCGGAACCAGAACCTGCGGGGCACAGCGGGGTCAGGGGAAATGGGGGAATGGGGAGGGTCGGGATTGGGATGGGACCATGGGGATGGGGACTGTTGGGATGGGACCATGGGGATGGG
>NW_026624108.1:10181-11743 GCF_030028575.1 Malurus melanocephalus | reverse complement strand
GGGATTGTGTCCCCACCCCGGGAATGAGGGCGTTTTTAACCCCCTGCCCATGGCCATGGGATGATTTTCCAGGTCTTTCCCCACCCAGCCCGTTTATTTAATTCTCTCATCCCGTTATTTCATTCTCTCCCGATCCATCCACTCAGAAACGCTCCGGCAGCTCCTTGTGCCCTCTCTGAGCCCAAAAATTGGAAATTTAGGGGTTGTCTTGTTGCTGTCAGCCCAGCCCCCTTCCTCAGGACATGCTGGGACATCCGTAACACCCCGGGACACCCCCGGAACACCCCTGGACAGCCCGGAACACCCCGGGACACCCCGCTCCCCATCCCGGGACACCCCGGTTCCCATCCCGGGATCCCCATCCCCGGTACCGCGGAACACGGAGGGCGGGTCGTGGAAGAAGGGGTAGTCGGTGCCGAAGAGCAGGTAGGCGCCGTAGGACCAGGACACGGAGTAGAAGAGCAGCTTCCAGGCGCTCTCGGGCATCTTGGCCGCATCCCTGGGCTGCAGCTCGCACCATTCCCCGAAGGGCTGCGGGAACGGGGGAATCAGCGGGGRAATCAGCGGGGAGCGGCCCCAGGGCGGCGATCGGCGGCGTTCCGGGGGCTCGGAGCCTGGGCGGGCTCGGCATTCCCGATTTTCCGGCTTTCCCGGTGACGGGAACGGGGCTGGAGAGGCGGGAGGTGCCCCCAGCCCGGCCCGAGCTGAGGGAGCCCCGAGAATCCTCCGATCCCGGCCCGGGGGAGTCCAGAAAATAAAAAATGAACCCCAAAAGGGAGAGCCTGGGGACCGAAACATCCTCATACCGGGGGAATCCATAAAATAAAAATGAACCCCGAAAGGGAGAGCCTGGGGAGTGGAACGGGGAAATCCATAAAATAGAAATGAATCCCGAAAGGGAGAGCGTGGGGACTGAAACATCCTCATCCCGGGGGAATCCAGAAAATAAAAATGAACCCCAAAGGGGAGAGCCTGGGGAGGGAAATATCCTCATCCCGGGGGAATCCATAAAATAAAAATGAACCCCGAAAGGGAGAGCCTGGGGACCGAAACATCCTCATCCCTGGGAAAGGAACCCGCTGGACCCTGGGCAAAGCTCTGCTGGGCAGGGAGCGGCTCTGAGAGTTTATTTGGGAATAAATGAGCCCAGCACGGAGCAGACTCGGCTTTGGGGGATGAACAGAGCAGGAAGGGGGTGCCGGGGGTGCCCCCGGTGTGCCCCCGCTCCCACCGAGTGTTTCCCTCCGAGCCCCCGGGGAAGGGGAACGGGAACGGGAACGGGAACGGGAACGGGAATGGGAACGGGAAGGGCTCCTCCGGGTCCAGGGGGAACCCGAGCACCGCAAACCCCCGGGCAGGAGCTGCCGAGGAGCCGGGGATGAAAACAAAATGCCTGGGCAGTAACTGGAGCCTGCCCCGGGCCGCAGCCGCTCCTAAATTAAGGCCCCAGCTGTCCCCGGGCTGATCCGGCCCCTTTTCCTCGGGTCCCCTTCTCCAGGGGCTCCAGGCCCGGCCCCGGCAGCGCAGCCCCGCTCCCGGCACGGTCCCGGTCCGGAGCCACC
>NW_026624108.1:7073-8106 GCF_030028575.1 Malurus melanocephalus | reverse complement strand
CCCAGCGGGCACGGAGCCTTCCCGAGGGACACAAAGGAGCGGCTGGCACCGCGCGGCGCCGGGGGAGGGAGGGCTGAGCCGTGCCTCAGTTTCCCTGCACCGTGCCAGGCCCTGCAATTCCGCATTTCCAGACGCATCTGCGGGGAAGGCCCACTCCAAACCCAACATTTGTTGTTATTTTTCTGTTTCGCACCCCAAACCCAACATTTGTYATTTTTTCTCTGTTCTCCCCTCGATTCCCCGTCGCTACCGGGCCGAGGCCGCCCCAGCCCCCGCCGGGCCGGGCACAAAGGGCTCTTTGTGGCGGCTCCTGGAGCGTTCAGGGTCGGTGTCCGGAGGAGGAACCGGCGGAGCCTCCCCCGCTCGGTGCCCTCGGCTCCCGGCCCGCCCTGGGKGTCGCTTTTGGGGACATTTCCCCCTCCAGGAGCTGCAGGACTCGTTCATTTGCAGCTCCCGGCTCGTCCCGGGGCTGCTCCCGCTCCCTGAGCCGTTTCCCCTGCAGAGGATTCGGGAATGTCCCGTCCCACAAACCCGGGACCCCAAACAACTTCAGCTCCTTGGGGACAGCGGGGACAGCGGAGCGCCACCCCCTGAGCTCCCGGGGCTCTCCCGTTCCGGGCTCGGGGCCTCGGGGGGGTTTAATTAACGCGGGGGTGCTCAGGTTGCTGCTTTTTAATCAAAGTCCTCGGGGCGGCTGCAGGCGGGGACAGCCAAGGGCACAGCTCGGACACGGCGGGGACAAACCCGGGGATCCCGGGGACGGGAGCAGCTCCCGTTTTGGGCTGGGTTTGGGTTCCTGGAGCTGCTCTGACACTCGGGGAGCTCCTGCAGAGCCTCCCTGGGGTCCCCAAAATCCCGAGGAGCCGCTCCCGGCCCCGCAGCGTTTCGGTTCCCACGGGACGGGCTCAGAATGAGGAAGGGGAGCTGCGGGTCTGCCCAGCGAAACAAAAACCGGAGCGGGGGAGGAGTTCCCGGCCCTAAAGGGTTCCTTTTTCCTCCCCTTGACTGACCCTGATCTGGGTCCAGGGGATGC
>NW_026624108.1:3793-5081 GCF_030028575.1 Malurus melanocephalus | reverse complement strand
AATCCTGCAGGACACAGCCCCGGGAAAAGGCGCGGGCACGGGGGAACAAGCGGGAAGGAAAAACGCCGAGCCCGGTGGGGATGCGGGGATGGAAAGATGGCGGGGGCGCGGGGGGGCTCTCCCGGTGCACCGGGATGCTCCGTCCGCCGGGATGCAGCGCCGGAGGAAGGCGGGGAACGGGCCGGGAATAACCTGGAAGGAATAACCCTGATCCTKGCGGGGCTGCGGGGCCGGGGATGCGGGGGGGGCTCTCCCGGTCCCTCGGGGCGCTCGGGGATGCGGGGCCGGGAGCGGAATTGGGGGCGCATCGTCCTCTTCTCGCCGCAGGAACGGAAACGGCGCATCGCCCCCATCCCCATCCCCATCCCAATCTCCATCCCCATCCCAATCCCAATCCCAATCCCCATCCCCATCCCCATCCCGGGGACGGCCGCTGCCCCCGCTGTCCCCGCTCCCATCCCCGCTCCCATCCCGTTCCAATCCCCGTTCCAATCCCGTTCCCATCCCGTTCCCGGCCCGGGACTGACCCGAAACAGGCGGCGGGAGCAGGCGCGGCGCAGCGCGGTCCATGCCAGCGCGCAGATCCCGCACAGCAGCACCTCCGGCCAGCCCAGGTGCGCGTTCTCGGCCCAGCTCCGGCGCGCCCGCTCCCAGCCGCAGTCCCCGCAGCCCCGGGCGGCCGCGGCCAGGCTGCCGTAGCCGCGGCGGAGCAGCTCCCCGTAGCCGGGCATGGGCTCCGGAGGCGGCATCGCGGAGCTGCCACGGCCGCGGCCCCGCGCAGGCTCCGGCGGGGCGGGCTCGGAGCTCCCCCCGCGCCGGTACCGGGCTGGAGCCGCCCCCCGGCACGGCCCGGCCCCTCTCGGGCTCCGGCGGGGGCAGCGCCTCGGGAACGGAGCCGAAACGGAGCCGGGGGAACCTCCGGGAGCGGCCAGAGGAGAGAAAAACCCAAATTTCGGTGCCGGGGGAGGGGAACGGGGGGAGAAATCCCGGGGGAACGGCCCAGGGGGACCCTCGGGGGGCTGAGAGTGCCCGCAGCACCCGGGAACAACCGCGGGGCCGCCGCTCCGGGGGGGATTTGGGGGCCCGGGGGGCGATTTGGGGGTTCAGGTGCAAATTTAGGGGGCTCAGGTGCAAATTTGGGGGATTCAGGTGCAAATTTGAGGGGTTCAGGTGAAAATTTGAGGGGTTCAGGTGAAAATTTGGGAGGTTCAGGTGAAAATTTGGGAGGTTCAAGTGAAAATTTGGGAGGTTCAGGTGAAAATTTGGGAGGTTCAGGTGAAAATTTGGG
>NW_026624108.1:0-1457 GCF_030028575.1 Malurus melanocephalus | reverse complement strand
GTGGAAACCCCGAAATTCCCCAAATTCAGGGCATGAGGGGCTCAGGGACACTGTGGATCTGTGCTTTAGGCAGAGCTCAGGGTTTAGGCRGGGCTTAAACCCCCCAAATTCAGATATTGCCACAGGGGCAGCACCAGCGAGGCCAGGCCTGGGTGCAGGGTGGATTTTCTGGGGTCCAGGGGTATTTTCCGTGGTCCAGGGTGGATTTTCTGTGTTCCAGGGTGGATTTTCTGGGGTCCAGGGTGGATTTTCTGGGGTCCAGGAGCATTTTTTGTGGTCCAAGGTTGATTTTCTGTGGTCTAGGGTGGATTTTCTGTCAGTCCCAGCACCCAGGGGTGTCCCAGGGTGTCCCTGAGTGTCCCCAGGGTGTCCCAGGGTTCCCACCCCCTCTCCTCAGGCACTGGGTGCATATTGCAGGGCCAGGCGGTCAAAGTCGTTCTCCTGCAACCACAGCCACAAAAAAAAGTTATTAAATTCATTATCAGTTAATTATTATTGATCAATTACCCTAAAATTGACATTTAACCCTGCTCCAGCTGAGGAGCCCCTGAGCAGCTCCCCAGAGCTGAAGGAATTCAGTAACTCCATCCCATAAATCCATTTTTCCCCAAATCCCCTCTCCCCGTTTTCCTGGGGTGGGATCAGGAACCTCAGAGCTTTTCTTGCCCAGGGTTCAGGGGCAGAACTCCTGCCTTGGGATTGGATTGGGAAAATGTTCTGAGATGGAGAAGCTCCTCTGTGTTTGTAAAGAATCCGTTTGCCCCATCAGAACGAGGCAAAACCCCACTGATTTTATTTATTTCTATGATTATTTCTATKATTAATTTCCATTCCCACCTTTGCCTGGTACTCCTTGATGAAGGGGTGGTTTTTGTGGGCRTCCTTCAGCTGGGACAGGTAACGATTGGTGACCTGGGGGGTGAGAAATTGCAGTTTTGATAATGGAGGGTAACAAACCCCACCTCATGGGCTCCCTGACACCCCAAATCCCCATTTCCTCAGTGCCCTGACTGCCAGYCCCAGCTCAAACCAGCAGGACCCCTGCACACACTGGAAATAAAGAATAAAACTCTCAAAAATCAGCTCTAAGTGCAGAGTTTGAGTTAAAAACCAGAAGAGCTGAGCTTAGAACTCAAAACGTTTGTTGTGCTCAGGTTTTTCTGTCAGTGACAGGGGTGGGAGGGATCTTTGGGATCGTTTCATTCCATGGGCAGGGACAATTCCTGCTGTTCTGGGCTCCTCCACGCCGAGTTTATTCCCATAAAATAAAGTTTATTCCTAAAGCTGGGAGCTCCCAGAACCATCCCAGGAAGCCCCAAATCCCACCTGAGATCCCCTCTCACCTCGGGGGCCTTGCCCAGGTGCTGGGACAGCACCACCAGGTTCAGCAGGGTCTCAGGGTGGCTGCTGTCCTGCAAAAAAAAAAACAACAGGAATCGGGTTATCCAAAAAAAAAA
>NW_026624107.1:166521-177999 GCF_030028575.1 Malurus melanocephalus | reverse complement strand
AAATCACTATGATGAAATCACACAATGAAAGGATCCAAAATTCTTCCATTCTATTACAGATTCACTGAGAAAAAGTTCATTTCATCACTGAACACAATTACAGGGCAAAGTGCCCACCACAGCTGTAAAGCTGTGTTTTACTTGATAAATAAACCAATAAAACAGTTGCACATCCATTCAGGAAGAGCTTCTCTGTGTTGGCCTCATAATTTAAAAGAACAAATGCAAAGAGATTCAATTTAAATGGGAAAATAAGGTATAGGCAAACAAATAAGGAAACACAGAATTAAAAGTAAAAAAAAAAAAAATTGTTTTGCAGTAGTTTGAATATTTTGCTAAAAGTTGGGACCAGTTGTTGGCACTACCCAAACCAAAACTGGTGACCATACAAAATTTGCAGAATATTTAATGGACACTGTGTGACTACATTAATACATACTCCATTCTCTTCAGAAGAGAGGACAAGTGTATTTTGTACTTTTTTTTTCTGATTTTGATGCAGATATTTTATTTCTTTTTCTCTCAATTGGACTCATGTGATGGCAGGACAGCTGAGTTTGTGTAAAATATTTCTGCTCTTTTAGACAATAAATAGGTATTTTTAAAGCATTTTTTCTTCATGGACAGCTGTATTTTACCTTGTCTTTTAAAATTCCCTGCTTCACTGACAACATTACTTGTAGTGGATGTAACTGCGCTTGGTTATTTCATAAAGTGGTTGGTAACAAAAAAGTGGTTTTGAAAATTTGTGATCGTGGGACTCAGAGTGCTTTGTATAACCATCTGCATCAGTGTACGCATAATGGTCAAAAAGGATAGAATAAAACAGGATGGTATTTTTTTTTCCCCTTTTTTTCTTCTTTTTTTTCTTTTTTTTTCCCTTTTTTTTCCTTTTTTCTTCTTTTTTTCTTTTTTTTTTTTTTTTTTTTCTGTTTGTTTGGTTTGGCTCTTATTGTTTAATTGGCAGAGCAGGAAAAGAGACAAAAGAGACATTTCTCAGGGATGTACATCCTTACTTAGATCAGAAAGAGCCATTTCCCTCTTCTGAATTCACACAAATGAAATAGAATAGTCTTTCAACAGAGGGATATTGCAATATTTTATGGCTTTAAATATGATATAACATTTATTATTATTATTTTAATATATTGGATCATTGTSCATCGTGGTATTTCCACTCCAGCTYTGYAGGGCTGATCCAGGAAAGGGCTTYAGGGAAATCAARCCCACWCTGAAAATAACCCACAGGGCTSCCCCAAAAACAATTKCCAAATCCATTTACAGCTTTCAAATCATGCACAAGCACACTGGATGCATTTTTCTCTAAAAAAGTCCCTCAGACCTAATGGTAGAAACCCCTTTTGCTGAACTAAACTATGGGGGAATCATCTTGTCTCAGTAATTAAATGGGTGGAAAATACAAGAGTGGCCTTTGAAATGTCTCCCAAGCGTGTCTGGGCAGTCTGTCAAGCAAAACACAAAAAATTGTTTGTTTTTTTTATTTTTTAAAACGAAAACAAGACAAAACAGTAAATCTAATAACTAAAGAGTTTTATTCATGGTATAAAAATACACAAAGTTTTGCGTAAGAAGCAATGTCTGTGTGTTTACAAAAGTTACACTGATCAAAAATAATGGAGGTTTATGCTGAAAAGATAGACARGCATTAACTTTAAAGGAAGTTTTTTAGCAAGCTGGGAAGAAGAATTATTTTGTAATGTTAGTCCTCAATCGGCATGACTTGYTTTAAATTGTCATATGCATTTAATCATATTGCTTCAATGAATATTTACTCTCCTCAAATGTATTTTTCATTAGCTAAACAGACACAAATTTCCACTGCTCGCCATGGTAAAAGAAGAAAGAAAAGAAAATCCTTTAGTGAATTACAGATTATGACTCATTTGATCTCTCAAGTTGCCCAAGTCTTGGTGATAAAAAACATGAAAGCGTTTTCTCATTTTGAAGTGCTCACACAGAATTGTTGAGTTTCCAAAGTAATTAAAGAAAAAAAAAAATTAAAATTACATGAACCCACAGTAAAGGATCTGCATGTGYTCCTCTCTTCAGTGAAGTGTAACATTTAGAAGCAAATCTCTTCAAAACTTGTCAAACACGTGGCAGATGTAAAACCGCTCATTCAGGGTGTAAAGAGTTGGAAAAAATATTTTTCATTCATGAAACATTCAGCAATTATAAAAAACCCAGGGACCAAAAGGAACCAAGGGACCAAAAATAAAATAGATGGAAGATTTTTTATGTGATTTCATACATTAGCAGCTCCAATCAGCTGATGCAGATTTGGCCCACATTTTTTTCTTTGTTTTCCATGCAAAAATTGAATTTGCTTAAAGCTTTTCTTTTTTTTGTTTTTCCCACACTTTCAGCCTCTCATGGGCTGACCCTCTCATTTGCACTTCAAAACTGTTTGTGTTATTTTTATCTTTTTTTTACCTCAGATCATGTGGCAGAAAATAGCAGAAGAAAAATTGCAAAATCATTACTCAAGAATTCTTTAAAAAACAAAGTCTGTATTGTCTCAATAGTTGATTATTTTTCACATCACTTTAGTGTTCACTTCAGAATGGAAAAGTGAATGAATAGTGAAATAGAATATTTCTATTCTAAAATAAATATTAAACTGATAAAATAATCCTTTAAAAAATAAAATCCATATTTTCTCAACAATTTATTATTTTTCCCATTAATTTTCTGTTGACTTAAGCAGATAGATTGCCATGAGGTAGCAGGTTTAGGTTCAGACTGCAGATTTTTGGAAAAGTCTCACAATCTTTACAAATTCTGTCTTTAAGAATAGTGACAATTGCTATTTAATTTTAGAAGAGGCCATGGTCAGTTTGAATCTAGCCAGCACAGAAAGTGGAAATTTTTTATTTGTTTGGTTTTGAGTCTTCTGCTTATCACCCTGGCATCTCGATCCTCAGTGAGGATCCTTGTTGATCTGGACACAACAAAAAAATGATTTATAGATTCAGTTAAGTTGTTTAACATCACTAAAAAGCTATTTTCCTCAGAGGGGAAAAAAAAAACAACAATGAATTTCTGGACAATAGACTGTTGCAAACTATGACCTCACTTAATTCAATCTTTTTAGGGAATTGATTTATGCTGTATTCATTTGGGTTGGTTTTTTTTTTGTTTTTTTTTAACTTTTCTGCTGTGTTTTTGGCAGAAAACTCCTGTAGAAAATGGATATATATGGTTTTTAGATCCACTTCCCACTGAATAGCAGCACTAAACTTGCCTGGCTGCTTTACAAATAATTTTAAGGTGATTTGATTACAGAATAAAGCTCACAACTCCTGGACAGAGACCACCACTATGGGAAGAATCAAAATGTGGACTTTCAGGCACCTGATAAGCCAAGTTTGGGTCAAAATTAAGGAGGTTTTTTTTGTTTGTTTGTTTGTTTGTTTTCCCTCATTTATCTGTGTGAAAAATAGGTATTTTAAAACTGGAGCTTAGCAAATTTGATTCCTAAATATGAAACAATAAAATTATGAGCACATCAGGAAAACAAGGAAAGACCACTCCTCCTTCTCAATTTGCACAAAAAAAAAGGAAGAAAAAGTGGGGTTTAAACCTTTTAAAACCTTTTTAAACCCCAGTCATTAAATCCAAGCAATCAGGTTGAAATAGAAACATTTTCCAAGTCACAGACCCCTTGTGTTAATATCCTGTCCTAAAAAACCAACTTGGAATTTTAAAAAGAGTTTTTGATGATTATTCTTATTGACATGTAGGTCCCTGCTGTCCAAGACAAACCCAGAAAATGCCCTTTTTTTATTCCAGTTCTCTTGAATCCATCACATTTCAGCTGGTCAGAATTTTTGCATTCCAATGTGTCATTGGTTTGCACATGAAAATTTTGGTTTTTTTGGTAATTTTTGGCTCTTCATTCGAAAAACTGCAAAAAAATAACCCCTTACAAAAAAAAAAACAAAACTCCTGCATGATCTAGAAAATAAAGTGTCTTCTATTTCAACTATAAATGTTAAAAGTGCATTACAAAATTGCAGCAATAAAACTTTTGGCAATAAACCTGAAAACCTGAATTAATGTACTTCTGTCGTACATTTTGTGGGGGAAAAAGGCAGTAGAAAAGCAAAATGTCATAATATGATTAAGGGTTGTTAGGATTTTTCATTACAAACTTGTGGGAGTTTGTGGGGATTTGTGGGTAATTTTGGTTGCTCTTTTCTCTTTGTTTTCCTCTTGGTTTTTCTGCTCCTTTTTTTTTTCTCAGACAGAATATTTGCAAATACTGACAAGGTCAAATTCAATAAAGGTTCAGACTTTATTCAGACTTTACTGGAAAAAAAAATTTGTCATCTTCTTAATAACCTTGTCAGTTTTAATTTTCCTTGCATTTTCTAATGCTGAATTAGGAATGTGACACTTGACAGAAGCCAATTTTTAGKGCAAGATGGGTTTCTTTTGCCATATAAATGCCATAAAAGGAGAGACTGTTTAACATCCACACCTGTAGTAGATATCAAGGCTTGGAACTCACTTTTATTCACAAGGAAACAACAGAAACAGAAGAAAAATTCAACATTTAGAGTTTATTTTCACTGAAATTCAGTCAGCTCTGCTGAGCAAATTATTGCTGTAATATAAAGTTGTCCACATTTTCTGCTAATTTCTGAGGAAGAACAACATAGAAAAAAAATCTTCTGTGTAATGTATTTTAGATTAATAACGTAATCCTTACTGAAATCAGGGATATGTGACTTTCCAATCCTCCATCAATTTTTATTAAGGTGAACACTAAATCAAGAATTTCAAGTGGTTTCTCTTGGTGACCCTTGACTTTTGTGGTCATTTCCTTTGGTTTAGAGTTAGTTTCTCTGTCTAGAAGAGCTGACTTCCCTTTTTGCTTTCCCCATTTTGCTTTAATTTCTTTACCAGTATCCTCACACACAGAGATTTTCTGCTTTAAAATGTTTCAGAATTTTTTATAAATCATAAGAATCTCTGATTTATTTCCCTTACATGCTTGCATGTATTTTATAGTAATTTTGGAAATGAAATGCAAATGCTAGTGGTAACATTCTATGAAATTGGTTTTAGCCTAGAGAGGAAAAAAAAATATTTTCACCTGAAAAATTCTAAACATTTTGTTTTCACCCATTGCTTCTCACCRTGCAAAAGATTTAAAATATCATTGTGGCAATTCAAAAGACAGTAAAACTCTCCTTTGTAAAATACTGTGAACATTGACCTAAGGACTCTGAAATACAGAAGAAAACAGCAATTTAAGTGCATTTTCCCCCGAAGAAGAAATAAAAATTGTTTTGTCAAGCCTGGAGACAGACAGAAAAAGAGAATTTAGAGATAGGGCAACAATATATGTGCGCTTTTCAGAACCAAAATGGTTTAGTAGACATTATTAATGTTCCTGCCCAGTTCCCCCTGTCTACTGCTGGGATAAGCCTAAGGTCTGAGATTTGTTTCCAGTTACCAGGGCACTGAATCTCTTCTGCAAACTCTTAACATAAAACTCCTGCAGGTCTCCAAAATTGCCCGGTGAACGCTCTGGATCCAACGTTGGATATTGATTTTCGTTGGTCAAATGTACCACGCCTGCCAATAAACTGCAGCAAAATGAACTGTATGTCATTATGAGGAGAGATAAGGGGGAAGGAAAAAAAATAAAAAAAAAAAAAAGGAGAATTGTGTGTTTTATTACAGAGCTTGCTAAGCACCCACCCAGCATTTCAGGCTGGTGGAACAATAATAGCTATTTTCAGCCCTTTGTTGGGATAAAAGTTCAAGTAGAGAGTGGTGAGCCCAATCTCAGCTCAATTTTCATTTAATCTTTGGAGTCAAGCAATAAGCACAGCGATCAGTTTAAATTTGAATCTCTGGGCTGTCTGACGGAAAATAATTCGTCATAAAAAGAGGSTTTCACGCTGGAGAAAAGGCTTCAAAACTTTCTAGAAATTGTAGGAAGTAAGTAACAGGCAGCAATTTTTTGTGTGCTCACCGGGGAAAAGTGATGTAGTCACATTCCACTATATCAAGCAGGTGATGATTATTATTAATGGGGATAATTATTCCTGAAAAGGGGAAATTTTTTTTTGTTTTTTTACCTTTTTTACATTAAAAATATTTAGTCTTACACAGAAGTTTCTGCGTTGCCTATTCAGAGTTCAACTTCCATGCATTCAAAGTTMTCTGGCCTAAACACAAAGATGTATTTCATCCTACACATAACTGAGCCTCCTTTTCCTCCCTGTGGCAGAATCTTTTTCCTCCAAAGGAAATTCGCAAAACTCTCTGTGTAACTCTCTGTGTTTGGACTACTGAAGATCTCACTGTGACAAATTCCCTTGTACCAAAACCACATTGATTTTATAAGTGATTATCCATTTCAGTGTTTGACATTGCAATATTTACTAAAGGAAGTTATCACAGAGACTAAAAGCAGAAAGCCAGTTTTACATTTGCAAAAGGGTTGTTTGTGGTTTGTTTGGTTTTTTGTTTTTTTTTTTTTTCCCAGTACATAGCATTATAATTTTTTAACAACAAAATCATGCCAGGGAAAAAAAATAATAATTTGAGAACTGCCTCAAATCATCTCGTGGCAAAAATGGATGCAAGCAAAGAAAGCAATGTATGTTAAAATTTAATTAAAATCAAAATGATAGAAGATGCTACATTAGYGCTCAATTTTAAAAGAATGGTTGTTTTCTGAACACAGTAACATGAAAATCTGGTAGTATAATTTAGTTTCAACTCATGACCATGAATCTTATTTTCTATTAATGTAATGTATACTGAATGTTACCATTTGGAAAAGCTGGTTAAATGTAAAAACAAGCTTCTCCATTAAAAAAAAAATTGCTCTTTCTTTTATTCATAATATTACTCTTTCAGTATAAGAACTTTACCTTCTATTCTATACTTACATGGTAACTTGGAGTGTTTCTCAATCTGATGTTCATCTAAAATTAGTGAAAGAGTAAATATAGGAGGGGAAATCATCAGCTGAGCCTTAAACATTCTTGAAGTTGTTGCCAAATATTTYCCAGCAGCAATATTCCAAATATCTTTTACTAACAGCTATTGAAYTGGAAAATAAGAATTTTTAAGGGCAGTTTTATTAATGTGCTTTATAAATGAAAACTGTAGAATAGGTGGAAAAAAAAAACCAAGAAACCAAAAGAAGAAAGATTAAAGTTCTGTGGACTACACTCTTATATAGAAAGCAAAGGAATCTTTTGATATTCAACTTTAATGCACTGAAACAGTGAACAGGGTATAAATTGAATTCTACATCCTATTCTGCAGTGCTGGTGAGAGGATTAGAAATAACACCTGCAAAGAGAAATTAAGTTTGATCACATGTTTTCTCATCTAAACAGARACAAATAAAGAATTCTGGGTTTGAGGAGTATGTCTTGCCAAATAAGAAAGGGGTTTTTTTAGCACAAGGGAATTGCCACTCTTCAGGTCAGAAGTCAATGGGCCCCAAAGTCTCAGCTACAAGGAGGAATGGGATGAAATGATGTCCCACAGAAATAATTCCTGTTTTGCAAACACAGAAATAATTCCTGTTTTGCAAACCAAACCTTCCCCTACCCCCTCCCCACTCCCAGACAGCAACAGAAAACAGCTTCCTGAACTAATCTGAGATTTGAAAAACCACTGGTGATCTTCTGGGATCTCATTAACCATTCACCTCTGAAAGCATCTCTGCAGGTACCACAGGTGGCTAAACGTTGCAAGCAGCAGACCCTACACATGGAGTTTTGCTATAAGGTAAAAAATAATGCTTATTCTACAAATATCCAGCAGAGAACATGAGAGGAAACAGGATATTGATGCTGTTGCAGGCTKGTCTTTGATCTGGCCTTCAGTGCACAAAAAGAGAAATCATCACAAGGGGCACAACACCTCCAAGCCTTTCAGGATTTCAAGTGCAAAACATGGGTAACATTCAGTCTTTTAAATCTCTCTGAGTTATTTTTAAAAACAACTGGTTTGGGGTTTTTTTTGTGTGTGTGTGGTTGGCACCAGTTTTGATGATGGTAGAATAACAGAATTGTGATCACCAAATTGTCTTGGAAAGGACCTCAAATCCCATCCCATCCCATGGGCAGGGTCACCTGTTTTATTTTGAAACTTTTATTATTTTACGCTGCTGGCAGCAGGAATCCCTGACACGTTTGATTGCCATTTATTTCCCTTGAAAAGGTCTTTTGGACCAATATTTTGGGTTCTTATTTCAGACTTGAACTGGAAAAAAGATTCATTAAGAATGCATTTTATTTGCAAAAATGCCCTCAAAAATCTTTCCCATTTGGGTTTTGACCGCAATTAAAGTGCACTGTGATATTGGAACTACGAACGTTTTAAGAAATGCTGAAATTTTCCTTTCAGAGMAGCTACAAAATTGAATAACAGAGGTGACCCTCTTCCACTCGTATCTACTGTTTATTTCTTCTCCTATGCCAGTTACACAGTGTTTTAAATTGAAAACATTTTCACAGACCAACCTTTCATTCCTTGCGTTTTGCCATTTGGTGGCAAGCGGTCAAAAAAGAAGAGGAAAACGGTAAACTAAAATAAACACATCGACCTTAATACCTGCTGCAGCTAAAACACAGATAAGGGTGACATTATTTCTTCAGTGAAAATGGTTAAATAAAGGCAACAAAARTCTAAATTGAAGGGTTCTGCTGTGCAGAGAGGTAAGAGGTGCAATCATGTATGAAGCTGAGTTGTTTGGCAAATTGAGATGACACAAGAAAATATAAACTTTGTCATAGGCAAGGAGAAACAGTGGGCCAATTTTTTTTATTGTGAGCACCTCATTTTATGGTATTTAATGCTTGGAAATGATAGGAGTTAAGTCAGATATCAAGAAATTCTCCAAATGAGTTCTAGCTTCCCTTTTACACCTCAATTTTGCAACGTTTCACAGAAGGAATTAAAACAGGGATGGTTTCTGCTAGTCTTGGCTTTTTTCATTGAGTGTAAACACAGCCCTTCAGTATTCCAGWTGAATTCAATACAGCTATTTGAGCAATCGAATAATACCCAGCATGAGTCAGTGTGAGAGGTTCTGGCTTAAGAAAAAAAAAGCTATAAATCATGGAAAATAATCTCATTAGAAATCAAACCCTTGCTGCTTCTCAACAGAATGGTTGCAAAAAGCGAGGTAGGGAAAAAAAAAAAAAAAGAGGAGGATTATAAAATATTCTGAAAATGAATTTTTTAAAAAACAGGCAAGGAAAAAGAAGTGACACACAAATCATCATGGTGCTGCTGTAGCAGATTCCACCAAAAATTTGACTAGCAGGAATTTCAAAAGACAGCCTGTATTTTGATTAGTGTATCTCCTAAGAACAGTGCTTTTAAATTTCCATTTATTTGGGAAATATATATATATATATCCTGCCCATATTTGTGCAGGTTATTTCCATGTCCTGGTCACTGAAGCCAGTTTTGCAGGTCAGAATTAGTCACTGGCAAATTACATATTTTTCCCCAGAACACAGTTTATTTTATATCAGGACATATGCTACCAGAAYCAGGGTACTGTGACATAAAGTCATCGAGAAGGAGGAAAACCACTATAAAAAATAGTAGTGCATAAAGGACAACAGCTGTCAACAAAGGTGCATTTACTGATAAATCAGACAGCCTATTTTCAGAGCTATACCGAAGCATTAAAAAGTAATTTAGGCAGTCAGTGAACTGCATTAAGTGCTGGAACAAATTATTTTGAATTTCAAGCCTCCAGAAAAAAACTTTGGTCTTGATTCTCTGTGGGAAAAAAAAACAAAAACCAAAAACAAACAACAAACCCACCACCAAGGAAATTTAATAGTGTGAGCCAAACCCTGCTAAATTAAATGGGAGGTTTTTGATTCATTTCAGTGAACTCGATTTGAAAATAATCTGTTTGGTGATTTTATTTTTATTTTTTAGTACCACTACTCCCCCAATAATTGATAGTGCCTCTCTTTAAGGGAAAGCTTTCAACATTAATGAGGTAACTGCACTGATTTAAAAACACAACCTGGGACTCAGTTAATTCTGTCATCAAGTCTACTGACCACTTGTGGGTTAAACTTATTTTATGACCATCTGTGCCAGAAGGATCAGGCCCAGAAAAAGCAAACACCTTTCACAGAGCCACAGATTTTTTTTGGGTTGGAAAGGACCTTAAAATTCACCCAATTCTACCCCCAAGCTGTGGCCAGGGAAGACTTCCACTTGACCAAGTTGCTCTCACCTTGCAAAAATTTGTGAAATCTATGGTAGCTTGATACCACCTCAAAACTCTTTGAGGATTTGGAATTAAGGAGAATTTTCCCCGTAGAAAAATCAGACTTTTTTTCAGCTGTAATAAACTAATAAAAGGAATTTAATCTCCAGTGTTTTCCTGTGCATGGCAGGGATGTCTTCCTTAAAATCCCACCTCTAAAACACCACACAGCCAACATGGTAAGGTGGGTAAGCAAGARAAAATAAATTATTTCCCAGATGCAAACTTTCTGTCGTTGAAAAATGCACGTGGAGTAATGGAAGTCACCCCTGTGGGATCAAATGCAGAATTGTTCAGCAGACACCCCGTGCGTGTTTACCTGCCCTGGGTGAGTGTGACAGCGACTTCAGAATTTCACATTTCCCCCCGAAAAAAGGCTGTCACAGCTGTGGAGACACAGGTCCTGATCTTTTCCAAAGTCAGCATAATAATATGTATTATTATATTACCCAGGCTTATGCTACACGTCACAGCCTGGCTTAACAAGGCCAAGGGCAATCCATCCTTGTGTTTCTATTTATTTTAAAACATCTCTCAGATAAAAAAACATTTCATCTGAACTTTACGGTATCATTCAGCTTCTGAATACCATGCTGGTCTGAGGACTTTTGCTTCTGCTACTTATTTTTTTTTCCCCTTCATTCTTACTTTTCTTTCTTTCTTTTTCCTGGTTTTAAAAAATAAATAAATAAATAAATAAATAAATAAAAATAATATCGTAACACAAACAGGGATTTCAGATCAAACGCACATTTTAACAGATAGCCTTGCAAAAGTGCACTAAGGATAACAGCTTTTGCTGTTTGCCTCAGTGCTGCTTAGAGGCACATCATAAATTCTTGACTTCTGCCAAGCACAGAGAATTTTCCAGCAGCARCTCAGAAGAAATATGCCAAGGCCAGGGGCACTGCAGTACAAGGAAAATGAACATTTTAATAAAGAATAGGTTAGCCAATACTTCCGCTGGTAACTATAGTAAAATATGAGGAGTCATTTTGCTGGTGGGAGCGCTGAAAGAAATTTCAATTTACTTTGTCTACTGTGTAAAAGCACTAAGGCAATGACATAGAGCCATAACTTTTGTAAATGGCTACTTTCTCATCCCTCATAAAACTCCAAATGTGTGTTAAAAAGGATGTTCACATTCCTGCTCTGATGGGCAGCCAGTTCAGAGC
>NW_026624107.1:163458-165586 GCF_030028575.1 Malurus melanocephalus | reverse complement strand
GGTCAGAGGTTTCTGGAAATGGGTGGGCTTGGCCTCCACCATGTTTATGTCCAATAATAATCTCCAGTAATCCAGCAGGGATCTTCTCCTCCTCTCCCTCCTCCTCCTCCTCCACAGCTCTGGGATTCATTTGGATTGGAAAGGATCTTTATTTGCCATCTTGCCCAGCATCACTGTCACTGCTGGGAATCTTCAATTAGATGAGTTTTCTCCAACCTTCTTCCAGTTAAGTGTCCTTAAACACTTCCAGGGATAGAATAATGGACAGATTTGGGTTGGAAGGGACCTTTCCAGGACATCTAATCCCACTCCTGGCAATGGTCAGGGATATCTTCAATGGCACCAGGTCTCTCCAAGCCCCACCCAACCTGCCTAAAGCTAGACAAAATTCACATTTACTGGATATTGAAGTAACAATTTTGACTGCAAAACACCTTTGCTTCATTTTCTTTTTTTTTCTTTTAAGATTTTCTCATCTTTCCTTGGCTTGTGTCCATGATAACTGTTGCCACTTTCAAAGAGATTTTATAATGGGAAAAACATCAAACCCTGGAGCAATGGAAAAAAAAAAAAAAAGATTCTTTGTGATTCCTGCTTCTGCAAGCCTTGTTTGCTCTGCACACCACATAAATCTGCAAAGTGGGCCTTAAATTAATTAGCCATCGTGGCARACCTGTAGCAGCCCTTTAGAGCATAAAGTAAGAGCAGTTTAATTGAATGCAATAAATACAGCCACATCAATAATTTATATTAATCAGTTAACTTGATGGGCTTTGTCATTTATGCTCATGAGGGTTGTGGTGAGTTTTCAACATGCTGGATTTTACACTGGAGAGGTGTTTGCTCGTATTTGTGGTTCCCCACACTGAAAAGTGTAGATGTGGTCTTTTTCCTTCCTTTCCTCATGCCTCAGCTGGTCATCTAAGCAGTGAGGCTCCTTGGTGGGTTAATAGCCATCATTCACAAAGCAATCAGAAAAATAAAATTCCAGCAGCAGCCCTCTGAAGCTTTACATCTCATAGGAGAGATATCCRTTCAGGAAATTAAAGTTGGACCCACCAGGTGATGTGTTAGGAATCTTATCTTTTCAAACTCGCTTTACGTTAGGGTCTCTGTGGAAAAGGTTCAAGAATGTTTTCAAAGGAATGGGACCAAGTTGTTGGAGAGAGATTGTTCAGACCATCAATACCACAGGAATCCATATGAAATGCTGCTTTTAATCTTCATTTTAATCTTCATTTTACAAAATGTGAGTTCCTGAAGTAGACTTTGGCTTCCTGATCTACAGGCCATGACAGACATTACCTCAATGACTAGGGTAGGAACTCCCCAGTGAAAAAAATCCTAATTTCTCCAAATTGGACATTTCTTTTTTAGACTGGCATAGATTTAAACGCATTTATCATTCCACGAGCGCGATCTGTGCAGGTTTAAATGCGCAATTAGAAATCAGCAATACCACAAATGGGTTTTTTTGGTCTCCACGTGTAAGATTTTGTCATCCCTGATTTAGGATGCTGCACCAAGAGCCATGACATGCTCAAAGCCATGAGCCAGGTGTCTCCTCGTTGAGTAGCATGGGAATCAGATGCCTCCAACACAACATATTCTGCAATGTGGGGTTGGTGCTGATGCCAACACAACGTTGCCAATGGAGGAACAGTTCCATAAATTTCCTACCTATGCAATAATGGGAAAAAAAAAAACAAAACAAAACAAAAAAAAACCAACCAAGAAACATGCATTGTTTCCCAAAAAAAAATTGTTTCTCTGAAATAAGTAAATKTAGCAACCCTTGGTTTATAAAGCAATGCTAAGTCTGTAATGGAATGGTTACTTATTCAACAAAAGATTGTTGAAAAATTACCTGACTTAAGTGCAATTTTTTCTTTCTGTGCAGTGAAGACATTGAGAAAAAAAGACCTTTTTTGGGCAATGTTTTCACAGTGTTTTAAAGATTTTAACAAATGTAGAGTACTGGTGAAGATGAAAGTAAAAATGGAGAGAGGTTATTGGCAAGGGATGGAGTAACACAACAAAGGGGAGTGAATTCAAACTGACAGGGAGAAGGTTAAGATCAGATACAAAAAAAGAAACTTCCCTGTGAAGATGCTGAGGTCCTGGAACA
>NW_026624107.1:154007-162528 GCF_030028575.1 Malurus melanocephalus | reverse complement strand
TTTCTCTATCAGCTCAGCTGTCAAACGCTTAGTTTGGTACTTAGGAATATGGATCCAATAAAGCCATATAATTCAGTAACTCATGTTAATTATCCCTCACTTATTCCATCACTTTGCACCAAAAGATAATATTTATGTAGCTCAGATCAGCACAATCACCCATGGCTTGCAATGATTTTCCTATTTTAGATGTTAACTGCAGCAGACCCTTGATAAATTAAAATGTATAGCACAATTACTTGGAATGTGGCACTAACCATAAGCAGTTTCCAGGCTAATTTTAGGCTCCCATAAATTCCACAGCTAGAGCAAAACCCAGGTTCATGCTGCAAGAACACTTAGTCTGTTAAAAACAGAAATTAGACCAGATACTGCATAAATCAACAGAGTTCTCTGAGCTAAATGGAAATAGGACATTTTACCCCAGCTGAGAATGTGGCTCAGCAACTGCAAGGGTTTTTTTAACAGAATTAAAACAAAACAAAGAAAATAAAAATAGAAGCTATAAATAACAGCAAGGCAAACTACCCCAAATCTATTTCAGGCAACTGAAATAGAAAAAAACTGCTGTATCTGAACCACAGGATGGTTGTGTCCCTCAAAGAGCTTTTATAAATCTTATTTCTAGGAGGTAGTTGCTTCCTTGACCAGGAGTATCAGTTTTGTATATCAAAAAAGACACTTGCAATAATATAAGTGAAAGCAAGGGGATGGTTTTTTTTTTTTTTTTTTTCCTTGGGGATAAAAACAGATTTTCATGAACTGCGAAATGCAATAAAAAAAAAAAAGGAGCAAATGTGTGGGGGAAAGTGGAATCATAGGGGTAAAATGAATCAGCTCAAATTAATCAGAAATAAGAAAACTCCTCAGGAACAGCAATTGAAATATCAAATAGGAGATACCCAGGGATGAACACGAGGAATGAGGTACCAAGAATTGTGAGTGAAGATTTTAGCCATGGTGGCTTGCACAGACTAAGAAGACAAACAAAACCAAGAAAAGATAAGAAAATCTATGAAATCMTTTCTGAATAAAGACTTTTACAGTACCAGCAGTGAATATAGATCACCRTGCTGATATCAGCATTGTAGTGTTGAGGAGTTTGGAAGCTGCAATGAGAAAATGCAGTCAGAGACAAAGAAGAGAGGCCATGAACCACCAACCTTTGCATAAAAAAAGGCAGAATTTCGTTTAATCTGATGARCAACATCTGTAAGTAGTCAGAGAGGAAATTTGCCATCCTTCATATTTATGTAACAGGTGAAGAAACAGGGAGATCACAGACAGGTAATAAAAGCAGGGGAAAAAAGCCCAACACAGGTTGAAATAAGGAATAGAGGAGAGGAGGCAGAAAGGAAAAGTATTCCAGGAAGTTCTCTAGTTCTCTGCAGCTCATGAACAAGCACAAAAAACTTTATTTTTTAACTTTGTGTTAAAGAACAGCACCTGCAAAGTCCTGGGGATAYTTGCAGACATTCTGTTTATTTTCTATTAACAGAACAGGAGGGGTTTTATAATCTCTTAAAAGGGCAGCCCACGTGTATTTTACAAAAGCATATCTCGGGGAGAAATACAATGTAAAATCAATTTGTGTATTTATTCGCATTCATTGCCTTTCAGCAATAAAACCTGTTGAAAAAAAATTTAAAAAAATAAAAAAAAAGGCTGTAATTCAGTCAAAATTAAACTATTAGGGTTCCCCACAAATGTTGAGGTGCTCTGAGCAGCACAATTATCATCCTCTGCATCACTGCCACATCCTCATSATGTGAGGCTTTCAGAATAAAAGATGAGCAGAAGTCTTGATCCTTAAACCATTTTCTCTGCATTTCTGTGCCATTTTTCTGTCCCTAACCCATGAGAGCCCTCCCTTGCAGACAAAGCTCCTCAGGTCTCACATGCCAAAGTGCCTGGCATAAATAGTCCTCCACTGCTTTAAGTTGTCACCTGCCTTGGAATTTTCCATATATTCTGACATTTACTGTTGGCTGTAAGGGCAAGCTCTTCAGGCAGGTGAAAAATGGGTCAGTGAATGTGCTTACAAATCCTTTATGCTAAAAAAAAAAAAAATATAAAAAAAAGGAAAGCTAAGTGTATAAATATGGTAATAAAGATGATCCTAAAAGACCATGAAAATAGAGCAAATATTAGTGTAAAATTACTTTTTTGGCCATGAATACACACTTCAACACATAAATAAAAAAAATACACAACTGCAATGCTGAAATAAAAAATAACTTGTATTGAGGATGCATCTCTTGGGTTACTGTGCAGAACAGTGTCAGGACCAACATTCTTGCTCATCTGGAATGAAAAGCACATGGCTTTCAAAATATTTGCCAAAATCGTGAAAAGAAGAGAAAAAAATCAGCTGTGATGGGCCTGCTCATGCAACAGACATAGAAGGGCAACAATACAATAAAAACATGAGATTGCCAGATTTGTAGAAAATATCATACAACTCAACATATCACAGATTAAAGCAAATAAATAAATAAGGAAAACAAACAAACAAAGCCCAAACAACACTCAAAAACCTTTTTTTTTTTGTAGTGGGAAAAGTTAAGTTAAAGGTAAGGAATAACATGGCTGGAAAAGGTCCTGAGTCCTTGGTGTTTGACATTTGTTTTTATCACATTTTCTAAAAGGAAAGGTCTGWGGGTTTCTCTGTTGCCAGGAGGCTCACCTGGCCAGCTCCATCAAACACTGAAGAAGGTTTRGATTTATTTCTCACCATTCCCAAAAATGACATAGCCCTGCTTACAAATGCCTCCTCTCAGCAAAGAAATGCTCTGGGGGAGTATGAGGCTGGTAAAACAAGATCCTCAGTCATCAGGCAAAAGGAATGAATATGACAAAAAACCTAAATCTTCACCAAAATAAAGGCTAACAGCTGGATAGGAAAAAGAAGATGACAACTTGTAGGTTCAATTAAGAATTTAAACTGTAGTTGTCCACAAAAACATCAAATTTGGTTATGTTGTTTTCATTTCTCCTGTTTGTTGCTTGAAAAGCAAGTTTTAGGTGGTAGGAAAATGGTATTTCTCACGTCAGATCATGAAGATATTTTGCCAGTTAGAGGATTTGTGCTCAGCTGCAAGGGCTAAGGGCGATTTCTGCTCAGGACATTTTTCAAACAATATTAATTTACAGGGATTAGAATAATGAGTCAATTCTCCCAATTTGTTTAGTCTTCTTGTTAGCAAGGTGGTGTTGGGGTCTTATTAAAAAGGTGCTACTTTTTTTTTTATCACAATTCACCAGATTCTAAAATATTGATAAACTGATGTTTTGCAACCTTGCACCCACCTTTATTTCTGGCTCTTTCCCCGAGAAAAAAATATTTCTAAAGGCAACCTTATGAAAGGAAGTGGAAGGAGGAGGCACAGCTGAAACAACAGGGTGTGGAGAGCAGAACAATAAATAATTTATCTGTTTTAAGGACCCTGAATGGCCCCACTATTGAGGAGAACCTCACCAGGAGAACGGAGCCACCACGGCGCCGCTCCCACGAGGTTTTGGGAATTTTCCACGTGCCCAATGGTGGATTTGTGAATAATTAAAGATAGCAAATTCATGGCTCAGCTCTCAGCCTTCACGTTGGCTGGACTGGCACAATGAAATATCCCCCTGGAGAGATTTGGGGGAGTTAAAAAATCACAGAGCTCCCCACGCCCGCTCGCAATTTTTCCATCTCAAGGGCTTTGCGCAGGTGATTTACAGTGCATTATGCACACATTGTGCCAGGGCTGTGAGACTCCAAAATGATATTATGCTTCATAAGCTGCACTGCAACAAGCAATCAAAGATGTTAAGTCATCCATTTTAGAGCAGATTTATGGAGAAAATGGGCAAGCCCTGGAATTAAGTTCCTCGCGGTGCGATTTGAGGACGGGAAGAGCAAATGTGGGAAATGCGAATGAAAAATGTAGAAAAATGGGGAAAAAAAAAAGTAGTTATGGGCGTTTCAAAGGTTGGCATGGGATTGTTTGTGTGATGWGGGGGGAAAAGTGGTGTGAGGAGAGCTTTAAATTCATGTGGGAAGAGTTTTATTCCAAAAGTGGAATAAAAAAATTCCAAAAGCTCCAGTGGAGCCAGGGAGGATTGCTCAAGGAGAGCCAGGGAGGCAGCTTGGACTTTTATGTTCACTTTGATAAAATGACAAGGAAAATCTCCCAGGGCTTGCTAAACTTCCTGCTCAGAAGGAGCAGAGGTTGGTGTTGCAGAAATCTCACCAATTTTGTGCCAGGAACACATCCTTTTTGTGTGCACCAACTCTGCCCACTGCACCTGCAGAGTGTTTTACAATTCCAGCCCCAGAAACAGTGAGAAAATAAAAAAAAAATAAAATAAAATCAGATTCTGGGATGAAATAATAATAATAAAAAAAAAATGTTAGCACTACCAATGAGAACTACTAGTTTAAAAAAAAAGTCAATTTCCTAAGGCAGCTTGTGAYGGGGAAAATGAAGATGTACATGGCTCAGGAATCAGAGTTTACACAATTAAATAAAATAATTGATCTGTAGCAATARTGGAGCTAAAAAAATTAAACTCTAGACTTATTTAGACAGGGATTAATAAACAGACACCCTGTGGGCAATCCAGCTCCTCAACACGGGTGTTTGATGTCACTGTAGATGTCCCAGATGCAGAATTTCTGTGTAGGGGTAGCAGAAAATTCCTTACACTACTTAAAATAAATATTCATATCTGCATTTAAACATCAAAATCCTGCTCACAATTGTGCAAACAGGACTTGGAGAGTAATCCCTACCTAAAAATCTTCCTCAATGAATTATTTCAGTCTTTTATGCCTTTTTTAATTTTTTTTTTAACTTTACAGTGAACTTGGATGGGAGAGGAGACAGAAATGCAAGATGAAGAATTAAAATCAGATAACTCAGCACACTGTGCTTAAATAATGACTTATAAATTGGCATGACAAAAGAAAACTCTTGGAGCATCTAATTTTATTCTTGAGGTAATTGAAGGCTAAAAAGGCACTGGGTATTATAATGTAAGTTTGGAGCAATTATGAATTTCAATTCATATATATATACATATATATTTTAATTGTCATATTTTTCCATAATTCAGCTCTTTCAGCTTCTGGAAAATGACATTAGCTTGAAATGTTTTTTTTCCAAGAAAACCAGGCTTGTGATAACAACCTGTACATATTCATGCTATGAAATCATAGAATTGCTTGGATTGGAAGGGATCTTAAATCTCATATTTTTCCACACCCTGCCATGGGCAAGGACTCCTTCCACTATACCAGGTTGCTCAAAGCCCTGCTCAAAATAATAAATTTATCTGTGTCTATGCATATGTGGTGCATGTTTATGCAATATATATAAGACAATATGTACAGACCTTCCCTCATTATGTATTAATTATTCATATTTTGTGTGTATATATACATATAATATACATATATCTATATATCTCCTTACATGGAGGTGGGTTTGGGATTGATTTTAATTTCTCCATGAGAAATTAAATCTATTTAGAAATCTGATGCCATTTAAATCTCACAATACCTGCCTGATTTGATGGCTCCATCCTATTTCCTGTGCCAGAAATAGATATATTATTTCCAGAGCTCACACCTTCACAACCATAACTTTCACATCATCTTCAAGAGCTCATTCCAGTGGTGCCCTGAAATTTTGTTTGAAAAAATTTGATTCACCCTTAGSGCTGTGATAACATGAAGGATGAATCCCAGATCCAGAGTTACGAGAGGAAAACTGGAATTTGTGCCAGAGGGCAGCTCCACAKGGAGGTGTGGGATTTTGTGAGAATYATCCTGATCTTGTCATTTCCCTTTTCAGCCTTAAAGGAACACAAAAATGTGGAAATCAGCCTGAGCCAGTGAGAGGTTGGTTCTCAGCAGCAGAATTTGTGTTGGCAGAGTTTTGCTCTGCTCCAGGGTCAGAGTTAAATTCTTTGTTTCATTGCCTAATCTGACCTCTTAGCTCCAYAAAGCCAAATCTTGAAAAATTTAAAAAGTCCCACTCTAATTTACATCACTGTGCCCCCCAAATCCTCTCAGAAATCATGAGCACAAGAGGTTTACACTTTTAGGCTTCTTTGGAAGTGAAAGGACTCAAAATTAAATTTAATTGCTGTAGCACAGTTTTAGAGAATCTCAGTGTGAATATCAGTCAGATGTAAAATTTATATATTCATGTTCATGATTTAGGTAATCTTCCTTTCACTGCTTGTATTTTCTGTTCAGCCCATGAGTTTTGTTTATTTTTTTTTTCCCCCAACATGTAAATGGAATGCACTCAGAGCACCTATGACACCAATTTTCTCAAAGGAATTTGCACTGAGGTCCTGTGGGAGAAGACTGGGAAACAGGAACCCTGAAAAATAATTCAGATTTATGCTCAGAGGTGCTTAGGGGAAAAGTGCAAAGTGGTATTCATGGATCTTGTTATATTTTCCSTCTTCCTCACTTTCCTTGATATCTTGTTCACGAGCTTTATTTTGACACCAGTATATTCTGATAGGTTGTTTGGGTTTTTTTAAAATAATAAACATTAAATGACTGTTAATAATTTCTTGCTTGAAATTATC
This sequence comes from Malurus melanocephalus, assembly GCF_030028575.1. Taxonomy (NCBI): domain Eukaryota; kingdom Metazoa; phylum Chordata; class Aves; order Passeriformes; family Maluridae; genus Malurus; species Malurus melanocephalus. Next base: position 155,937 of record NW_026624107.1, on the reverse strand, counting down.
TCAAGGAATTGCCGTGTGATAGATAAAAAAAACAAAAAAACACCTGAACATTGCCCATCTCATCTCCCTTAAAACTGTGAAATCAAAAGAATGTGATGGATTTGATTTTGTTTTTGGCCTTTTCCAAAATGTAAGAAAGCTTCTCCAAGACTGCCCCTCAAGGTCCATGTGGCAACATATTTACTTTGTCTAAATATCACAGATTTAATTTGTTTTTTGACTTTGTAAATTCTCATTATCTGCCCTGTTCTTTACAACATTCTGATCACATTACTCTTTCAACTTCCAGCACCRACACCGCTTTTAGATCTTCCTCTGCATTGCCCATTCCTGTTTATTAACATCTGAATGGTGCTTCTCATTTACAATAAAAACTTTAATTTGCTTTCTTATTTCACCTCTGACATTCCCAGGGCCCATCTCTATTTGGCATCATGAGGTTTCTTGGAAACATTTCTTCAAGGTCTATTGCAGCAACTTATTTTTCTTGGAGTGTTAACAACCATGCAGCAAATTAGGCAGTTGYTTTAATTTTATCTCTTTTCATGAAGACTTTCACTTATATTTAATTTCTCTTAATTTTATAAAGTAGATTTATTATATTTTATTAAATASTTCATGGCTTGGCTTGCCTTCTGCATTCTGCTTTTTGCTCTGGAGAACAACAAATGGAAATACACAAAGAAAAAAAAAATGGATTAGCTCAAAGATCTCAAAGATTAAAAAATAAACAAGAAAAAAAATTAAAAGTGCTTATCACCCTCTTTTGACCCTTTTTTTGTAGGATGATTCAGTTTGCATTCAACAGCAGGACTCACCATTATGACTTCAGTTYTCTAAGAGGTTCAATAACTTCCACTTAAGTTAATATCAGTGGAAAATTTGTGAACTTAATACCCCCATCGAGGACACTTAGCATCACAGAGGAATAAACTAATTAGCAGTGAATCATGTGATAAAGAGTTAAGTGACAAAAGTTTCCACAGAGGTGAAGGCATCAGTGAACATTTGGTTTTCCTTAGTGTAGCCCTTCTGGATGTGTTCAACTTCCTCTGCGAATACTTAAATCATAAAAATGCAAATGAAAATTTAAATTGAAGTAGTTAACAAAGGAAAAAAAATCMACAGGARTTAATCACTGAATTCAGTAGAAYGTTGTGGAATTATCCAGCAAAAAGYRTCAGGTAACAGGATATTCTTAAAATAAATCTTTTCAATCCTCTTCTGGATGGCTGCAGGAAATTGGGGAAATGAAAACATAAATACCTTGTAGCAATTATTGTTTGAAATTATGAAAATTATAAAAATTAAAATGCAATCTTTTCCATAAACTGCTAATTTTTTTTCCTTTAAAATCTCCAAGACCCTGTTTTTTCTACCTTTGATTTGTCCCAACCACTGAGAATCTTCTCCAGYGCCTCATCCTTCCAGGAGTGTCTCTAAATCCTGCACCAACAATGCATTTAAAGACATTTCTTCTTGAGTTAACACCATGTTTTTGCTTAAAAAGATGTCTCCCATCTTTATTTATTCCAGATGCCATTCCCTACTACTATTTCCAAAGAAATTCACAGGATTTCACTATTGCTTTGCACAAATTGTTTATCCTTTTCAGTTGGAATTTGCATTTTCAGAACCATTTCACATTATAGCATCAATTGTTGTCAGTGAATATGTATGGATGGATTCCTTCCTCTCTCGTTTCCACCTGATATATCAGTATTTTATAAAATAAATTATTTATTTCCTCTATTTTTCAGTCCAACCTGATTTGGGTGGATAAAAAGTAAAACTTTTTCATGGTAAATTCTGAACATTTGGGATAAGAGTAGGAGCAGCTTACTCTTTCCACTGAGCTTAATCCCTTTTTTTTTTTTTTTTTTTTTTTTTTTTTTTTTTTTTTTTTTTTTTTTTTTTTTTTTTTTTTTTT
>NW_026624107.1:152208-153928 GCF_030028575.1 Malurus melanocephalus | reverse complement strand
CAATTTGCATCAATCTTTCCCCTTTAATACTTCCTCTCTTTCTAAAATATGTGTTGAGCTGCATCAAAGACCCTGTTATTTTCTTTCACCTTAAGAAAATCAAATTCTCATCCTCTGATAGAAYCTTGATGTGAATTGAGAAAGATACACCTAAATCAAGCTGATAACCTGAGACTAGAGCATATTTCTGAGATATGTGAGTTCTCTTTCCTGTGACAGTTTCCAATAGCACTTCTTAGACCGTTTAAAAWTATTTCCTTCTTTATCTTTGATTCAAATTTTCATATAATTTTAAGGTCAAATGAAACTTCTAGATGGAACAGAGCAAAGAACTTTCAAAAAWTGGCATTTTTTCATCATCACAATCACTGGATTCATCAATGTTCTTTTTTCCCAGGACATTCTCACTATGAGTAAATTTTTCACTTTGATTTAAAACCACTTTTTAAGTTTCAGATTTGCAGACAAACAAATAAAAACCAAGGTGAGGGATTTCCTTTGCTAGGTAGCTTAGCAAGTTAACTGAGTATTTTTAAAAKATTAYTGYSGATTTTTTTTTGTTTYAAATAAATCTTTTAAACCCTAAAATTACATTTTAAAAACACCTTTTGAACGTTGATTATGTGAGGATTCTTACAGTGGARCATCAGTGAATGCATAATCCATTCCATCCAGCGGATTTTGGTTCTGACAGCGCAGGAAACATGGTGATTCCTCTACAAATTATATTTTCTGGAAAAGATAATTCCTATAATTTCTTGCCTAAAAACAAGGAGACACAACCAGGAATCGTTGGCCAAAGTGATTTTAGAGCAGGATGGGCCAAAGGACCCAGGAATTTTTCATGTCCTAAACTCTGCTGCCGTCCATTTCCACATATCCATGACCTGCCAGATGCAGTGCTCCGGTTGATTCCAATATAAACACTGTTAATGTACTGTGAAATGATTCTCCTGAAGCAGCACAAACATTTAGTCTTTTCATTAGGCTAGTGAGTTTTAAATTGCCATGCCTAAAATGCAATATGAGACCACATTAAAAAATTAGGTGAACCTGATTTTATGAAACTGAATAAAAGGTTGGCCTTGGACTTCTTGTAACTAAGACGTTAGGCCAAGAAGATTTTTTTTAATTTAGTTTTTAGTTTTGAAGCCCAGCTTCTAGTCTAGGAATATTATTTTTTTTTACATATATCCATTTGAGTATGGATAACGCTTTAAATCATTCTCTGTGCAATTGTCAGACAAAGACACTTTTCCCTAAAGTGAAGAAAGGCACAAATCTGCAATTTCATTTGCATTCCTGACATTCAGTCATCAATTCTGTCAGACATCTTATTGTCACAAACTCTATTTTATTTGAATTGATGGCAAGACATCCAACATTCCTAAAAACCTTTAATATACCTGATTTACAATGTGTCATTTAGTTAAACTTTAAAAACATGTAATTTTGGTGATCATTAGAAGTAATGAAAAAAAATAAGGGTGCAGAGGAAGTTTTGCCTGAACTTTCTGTCTGTTGCCAGGGCAACCACATATTCAACATCTCTATAGATTATGCACAGCRTGGTTTCCTCATTTTAAGTATGATGGACCCAGCTAATAACAGGTTCAAACACATAGAGGAGCATAGAAGGTCTGATTCTAAATTGTCACTTTACTTATTTTTTAAAAGGAATAATTTTGTTTGTGTGGGTGGGGGATTTTTTTTTTTTTTT
>NW_026624107.1:148661-151635 GCF_030028575.1 Malurus melanocephalus | reverse complement strand
AAAAAAAGCTTGGATGCAAATTTTCAATCTGCAGAAGAGACAGATTTGGTGCATCACTTTTCAAAAGCACCACAGAAAAAAACTCAAATACCTCTGTGGGAATACACTTGCTTGCTTTATAAATAAAGATATAAAGAAAAAAAAATAAAAACAAAAGCCATAAAAGCCTTGGTCTTTTACTGGCCACTTGGGTGGTGATATGAAATAAAGCTGTGATATCCATGGAGTACAACACTGAGTAAAGAAGTTATTTGTGAAAATTAAGCTAACGTGTCACCTGGAAGAAAAAGCTGATATTAACTACTATAGGGTGCTATCAATCACTGAAGAAAACTTTCATGTGCTCACAGTGAATTCTCTCCTCTCTCAGGACAGAATTTTCTGAGAGCCACAGTTCATTTCAGTGCAAATGAGACCCCTGTTGTCCCAAAAAAAAAGCTGGAAAACCAAAAGTTGTCCCTAAATTAAGAGTGATGAAGTGAAGGGTGGTTTTGGACTGCTTCAAAATGTGAATCTCCCTGATGTCAGGGAGCCTCTTATAAATTATGGATTACAGTGGGTTGCACAGATAAGGCAAATGATTGGGTTGATGGTTATGTAGGACAAGTGTAATTTATGGCATCACTTCTTACAGAAAGACACCACAAAAAGAACTAATATGGGGTTGGGGAGAAAAAAAGACATCAGATTTTTCATCTAAATATGTAAAGAGGAATTTTTCATTAAGCTGTCATGAGACCCCTTTGGACAGTGTGTGTATTAAAGAGGAAAGAATTCTATCATTAATGAGGGAATTTTCTGGCAGCATTAGCAGATAGCAGTAGAATAAAGTCCACAGAGTAGGAAGACCTATAAACTGCCTCCTTTTATCCCATCTACAAAAATCCATTTTGTCTACAAAATCCATATTTGCTCTCTAAGTATTAATTTTGGTTGGTATTAAGAAACATGCTTAGAAATATAAATTATGTGTGAAATACTTCCAAGTGTCACCATTTTAGATATTTTTAGGAGGAGGTTGGATGCATATTTAGAACATCTTTTATATTTTAGTTGCTCTAGAGATAACAAAAGAAAGCTTTGCTGCAGTTTTGGGGTTTTTTTTTTTATCTGTGATACTTTGTTAAATTTTGCTGGTTTATGAACATTAGCTTTGCAGCATACTTATTCAGAAGTTATTCCAATATGTAAGATATTACCTATATTTATACTGCACTGTAATTTTGTACACTCTGCATTACTACATAAGGCTCTTAAAAGGAAAAATTCCCATTTTCGTGCTTGTTTTTTTTTATTTTAGTCTGCTGATAGAAAGTAACTTTATTAAAGGCTTTTAGTGCTTGCATTTGAATTGATCCAAAATATAGAGGGAAAAGGCAGTATAAGAAAAAAGGTGATGGGGAGAACATCAATATGAATAAACAAGTTTCCTACCAAAAACTACGAAAAATTTCCACCTGGCCCCCAGTTTTTATTCAAATGGAGTTTAATCTTTAACTCCCAATTCTTATATTTTCAATTTTTCCTTTCCACTAGGGTCATGGCTTACTTTTGTGCTCATGTCGGCGCACGGAAAAACTGGGAAATTTTGRGGGTGAGGAGCCTGTTGACCCCTCTTGTTCTACCAGGGATTCTGTGATTAAGAAGCATGACTGACTTCTCACCTCCCTTTAAAAATTTAACTCCATTTTTTATGATGGTGATAACAAAAAAAAAAAAAAAAAAAAAATACCCCACAGGCTCAGTTTGAAGCAGCGCATTGAAAATCCTGATTATTTTTTTGTGATTGTGAGCATGGTGAGGTTTGAGACAGACATTTCCTCCTTCCATCAGGCTGAGGAACTGCAGAGTAGAGCTGAGGGGGCTGGGGAATTGCTACCCTCGAACCCTGAGTAGCAGCAGGAGACCTCTGAGTTTCAGGTCTGCTGGAAGAAAGTAGTAAATAATGGACTTAGATAAATGCCCTCCTACCCAGACTGACAGAATGTAATAAGTAACYACAGGTTATGGGATGAAAAAAGGGGAAAAAAAAATCACAAAGGCAGTCAGGCACTAAACTATTCCTGCCTTTGAAAATTTGAACTTACATGTCTCAGGTGCAGCAGCATCACAGAACAYTGGCTGAACCACAGATCATTTTTTTCCTGCATGAAGTGAAATGATAAATGAGAAAAAAAAAGGACCTTCAAACCCTAAACGTGTGATAAGAGAATTTCAGGGGTTAATTATTTTATAACCAATGCATCCAATTAGAAATTTTAATCAAGGAAGCTTATAACTGCCTTTCAAGATAAACTTTACTGAATTATTCACCCAACACCTTAAGTCAGAATACTAAAARTCATTTACAGCAGAACAGACAAAGCTCCACCGAAGCAAGGACTCAGCCCAGGCAGCAACATGTTTGATTTTTGTACACATTCATGATTCCCTAAATGATTTATGCAACCAATCATTTCCAAAAATTTATTGCACATTCTAACTGATAAATTTCTTCGCTTGACTGTTTTGTGTACAGCAAATGGTGCCTAAATTAATTCAGTTTTCTTTAAACACATACTGATTATTCTTCACATTTATCGAGCTCTAGTACTTGTAAGGCTGACAGAAAGTAAGTTATAAAATATTTGAGTAAAAATAGTCCTAGAAAAGCTGCCAAATAAATGCAGAAATTGATTGAGTATGGAACTGAGTCAGAGGCAGCAGCTCACTCGCACCTGGGCAATCAGTTACACCTACACAGAGGGAGAATATAATGCTGTCATCCACTTAGGATTTTGGATTCATTATGGGTTTCCCTGAAGAAGTGAAAACAGTGACTCATCCTACATAGGTGTGAATGCAAAAAGAGGGAAAATTCATATGTTCCAAAGAAGATTTTAAATTTAGAAACTTACAAGGAAATAAAGTTTGCGGAGCTCCTGGTAATCCTGTATTCACAAAAGCCTTGGAAACACAAAATAGAAACTTTATA
>NW_026624107.1:138799-148235 GCF_030028575.1 Malurus melanocephalus | reverse complement strand
AAAAAGAAAAGCTGTACTGCTATTAAGTGCAGAATATCTTCTCCTTTAAACCCAAACCTCTAAACTTTTCAAGTTCATGAACTTATGCCAGACAAGGACAATCTGTTCCCTGCCATCAGTGCCCCATTATTTGTTTCTTTCTCTCCCCTTCTCACACAATCGTTATTCCTCCATTCACTTCCAGATGAGCTTATTTGCCTGTATTCAACTGCACATGAGACTTCAGACATCTCACCTATTTCAATTCCTTGCATGCTRCAGCTGAAATAAATTTTAGGGGCAGGCAGAGTTGTGTTATCTTGATAAACCTCAAGCAAAGTTGTAGAAGCTTTAATGAAATTGGACTGAATTAGTGAAATTGTCCATTGCAGGAAGGTTTTGCAAGGATTTGTAAGTGCTGTAAGAGTGTCTGTAGTAAACATTTAGCCATACAGTAATTAATGCAATTAGTCAGCTAAACTTTAAACTTGTGTAGGTGCACACCAGGACAGGGAAACGGAGAAAGAAAACAAAGCCGAAAACTAAAAACATGAAAAGTCCAAGAAAAGTCCTTTTAAACTTAGACTTTAAATGCACAGCTGTCAATCTCTAAAGAGGTTAGTTTCTATTTCTATTTATTTCTATTTCTATTTCTATTATTTCTATTTCTATATATTTATATTTATATTTATATTTATATTTATATTTATATTTATATTTATATTTATATTTATTTATATTTTTATTTTTACATTTATATTTATTTTTGTATTTATTTTTATTTTTATTTTTATTCACAAGCAATCCTTTGTTCATGGGGCGAGGCAGAGCATCTGCTACTCATCATTAGCAGGAGTTTTCGCTGCTAATGGATTTTCCAATGTCACCTGGCTCTTCTGGTCAGTGTTGCCAAATCAGAACCACCCATAAATGTATGTGAACATGATTGAACACAACAAATTAATCCACCCAGTCTCATGCCTTTAAAAACATAGGRAAAAAATCCTCTGTGGCTGGAAGAGGGCTTCAAATTTTTGCTGATCAGAGAGTAATGAAGTCCTCTTCCAGGAAAAATATCCACCCTAAAGGACCAGAACACCAAAGAGACTTTACCAAAGCTGAATGGAATAATTACTTCACTAATCTTGCAGGCTAAATTGTACACCCTACGACAATTACTTTTTTGCAACTTTTTGCTGGGTCCTACTCAGATGGTCATTGACTAAAATATCAGATTTTTTTTCAGTCAGATATCTATTGAATTTTGTCTATTTTTAAYCTATTTTCAACTCTAATCCATTTTCCTTTTAATCAATCTCAGATTGATCAAAATATTAATTTAAAAGTGAACATTGTTCCCTTTAATTAATGAAAATATTGCTCTTTTCACACAATCACACTTGATATATGCCTTCCTATGGCATACAAAGCATTTATGGTCATTATAAAAATGGATTTCTAATCACTTTTGCATCATTTCTCTAACTGCATACTTCTGCACTCATAGAAACAGAAATTCACATAATTATAGGATTATTTTTTCGTACATGAAGATATATTTACAGCTGAGCCTAAAGCCTTGTTATCATCAAAATATATTTTGCCTATTCCCTTTCTTGCTTCATGGGTCTAAAATTGTCTGACAGGAGCCAGCATTTSCAATATCTTCCCACCATACCCTTTCACTAAAGAAAAAAAAAAACAAAACTTTTCTAAGCAGCATCTTGTCAGGCTTTTTGTGATCACTATTACCTCATTACTTGTATTAATTGGATGAGGCTCATTATTAGCTGGCCTTGTTAGTGAAACTGTGTCCACAGCAGAGGATTTCTGTATTTGTGAGTCAGTTTTAGACTCAAAATGGTGCAATTCGTGCATGCTTGGCTTGGAACCAGCCATAAAGTGAGTGAAATTGCATRATTTTGGCAGGATAGATGTATCACAGAATCATCAGAGGGGAAGGGACAGTTGAGAGTGAATGAGCAAAGGGAGAGGTGGTGTAGTCATTGAAAGTGCTTAATTCTGCAACAATAAAGTTTGCAATAATGTGGGGAAGTTGTGTGTTGAAGCCAGAAAAAAAATCCTGGTTTTCTATATCAGATTAACTGTTCTGAGAGCAGATGTGACTGYTCCCTTTCATTCTGAGATGGATGGGAGGGAGGAAAAAGGAGAGAAGGACCAAAGGTGATCCCCTCTACTCCAGTCTGCAGCACCCAGAGTCTGGCCACTAAAACCAACAGGGATTTTTACCACCAGCACTTCCTGTATTCATCAACTCTGTGTCATTTCATACATTAAAAAAAATAAGTTTATTTAAGCTTCTTAAAGGTTATTTGTTAGCATAAGCAATGAGAATGCCTAGCTATGATTTAGASCCAACCAGTGCACACAATTAATGAATGTCAACCCTGCAGAATGCTGCTTTGAGGTTTGAAACAGAGCTTATCTGTCAATCTTCTCAATGCTTCCATCACTGTGATGATTTCCCAGATCTAGATATGAGTTTGTATGAATTGCATACCTATTTTATACATAGCTGTGTGTGCAATGTAAATGTGCATGTACATATATATGGAAATAAAGCAAATATATAATTTTACAGTACAATAAAACCAGTGATGAAAGGGTGTCAAAACTTCAGCTTTTCTACTTATTGACTATCAGACCTCATCTTCCTCATGATCCTCAAGTGCTCTGAGAGTGACAGCTTGTCACTTCTGATGTCCTCTTCTGGTTGTATCTCATCCTCTGACCAGGCTTTTCAGATTTTTCCTTTCCATTTGCAGCTGGCCCATCTACTGAATCTTCAATTAATGTCAGATGAACCAGGCATAAACTCAGCCCATGCTCTGTCATGCTGCTGCAAATCCAGACATTCAGCAAAACAAGAATGAATTAAAAAAAAAAAAAAAAACAAACCCAAAACAAAACAAAAAAACCAATCCTGGGTTTATACTCTTAACATAAGTGGTGTGATAGATTTCATTATCGCCTGTTGATCTCAGTCTACTCAAATATCATTATAAACTTTTAAATTATATGTGAAGTTAAATGTGGTCTTTTGGTTTGGCTTGATTTTTCTTTTTAACTGGCTTATATCTCCACTAGCATAACATTTTCTTCCAAGTTCAGGGATGTGATTCCTAATTTTTGTTTTCCTGTTAATTCAATAAATTTGTATGCGTGTGGAGAACCCACATACAGGTGAGARAACAAAGGTAATAAATAAATTATGAGCTTTACAGAAGGTTTCTTTACAGAATCTTTTTCACAAGTTTTTCTGGTAGGAAGTTGACTATAATTACCCATTTCCTTAAACGATATTGAGAATGTGTATTATTTATTCTGTATCAAAAATATATGATCCCAGTTTTCATTTTTTCCCCCCTTTTTCAGATCTGCATGCTTTTTTGGGTTCTTAAAGTTAGCATGAAGTGAAATAAGTCTGACTAGGAAAATGGTGATTTATGCAGAGGAGGAATATTCCTGTCTGATCCAAATTGAAGAAACTACAATGACACGACAGAACAATATCTCAAAGCAGATATGCCATTTGATAATTTGCTGCATATTTTGCTTATACTCATCCTTGTGTCTTGATCAATAGTAATTTACCCAGGTTATAAATGTATATTCTGATTCATGTTGCAAATTGTCTTTAATGGAGCTTCAAGCTGCCAAAAAAAAGGTAAAACCCCATTTTTCAAACTTTTCAGTCAGAGAAAAAAAGGCAATAAGATGGTTAAAAATATTCATCTGGTTTTCCACCACATTAAAAACACAGCTTTGGAGCTGAAATGTTTCCTCAGTGTGAATGTCTTGCATTTTTTTATTGCCTGCACTATTGCCTTCATTTTTACGAGCCCCCCTTGTGTCCACAGCACCATTTGACATCAAATCTCAAGACAGAGACAAACATTTGGGAGGGACCAAGAACAGAAAGGGTCTCCTCCTGTAGCCTTCCAAAATAAAYTCTGCATTTTGTTGAAACTAGAGTTGGTTTGGTCTGCAATAAAACTACCCCTAATCTTCAGATTCTAGTCACACATTAAAAAATTGTCCTATAAAGAAAATTTCACCTCCACATGGATGAAATCTTCAGATTATGTAATTTTACTCTTAAGGGAGAGAAATGGGCAGTTCTCAAAAGATTCAGAGATCTTAATCAGATATGGCTGACTCAAAATGTCTATTTTTTTTTCCAAAGTATTCTTTAAGAATAGTGGAATTTAAAGTTCTCACCCAAAGATCCAGTGTTCTTTGAATTAAACACTTTATGAAGCAACAAAAGCTGTCTGCCCAAACGTAGCTCTGAGTTTCTAGATTTGACCAGATTAGCAATGAAATGATGTTTAAAATATTTTAAATTTTTAAGGGACCTTATCCAGCCTTTTAAAATATTTGTTTTCAGTTCACAATGAATTTTGTAAGAAGTTAACATCTTGATTTGATTTGAAACTGTTCATATTTGAAAGCATAAAAATTGTTGCATTGATCAAGAGGGACAGTAAGTGCACAGTGATAGATAAACCACATAAGTCTGAGCCCAGACTTAATTTTATCAAACAACTCTTGAAGGGGAAGATATTCCACAAAGATATCTGTCACAGCCAAAACTTGAAAAACACYCTTGTTAAAACCATTTATATTCTCYRTAACGTCAAGCYGCRTATGAGAATTCATCAACAAAAGGCAAAGTGACAGACTCTAATTAGGGAGCTTTTAAAAAGTGGATATAAATATTACATGGAAGGTTTTTATGAACGCATAGGGGAAATTACAGTGATAAGCCAGCAGTGGTTTTTCCAGCACRTTGGGGCAGCGTGTCCTGCAGCACCAGCAAACTTTTTTTTTCTCCGATAAGGACGGCTACACAGCAATTTCATTACCCACTCATTGAACCAGAGTGCCCTGTTTGTCCTTGGAGGATCATTAGAGACGTTTGTAATTTAGCAGAACATTCCCAAACCCATTAATCCAGGGTCCACTTCCAAAGAGTGGTTTGATCAAAGGCATTAAGTGTTTGTTTTTCCTTCTTTCAAACTCCAGCGCGAAACAAAATAAAAATAACAAAAAGCACCAAACAAGCAAATAAAAAATGCTCAGCAGATTGCAAAGGGAGTTTATTTTTCACGTCTTTCACAAGGAAATATTATGTCCTTTGCCATTTTGGCGTATTCTGAGGTTTTATTTCATTTTCAATAAAGAATACCTCAAATATAACCAGCATTATCTTAAAGCATGGCGCAACAGTCTCACATAAAAAAAAAAAAAAATGTTGGATTGCATTTGAAAGCCTGAAAAGAATAATTTCTAAAGAGYAACTGTAAATAAGACCAGTAACTTTTATGCTGTTTTGATGTGTTAGCTGAACTCACTCTTCCACACCACAGACTGGTCCCTTACAGTCGGGCAGACACTTCTGCTGAARTAGGGGCTACAGCTCACAGCAGAATGCATACATAGCAGCCTGGATAATTATTGTCAGATTCCTCCTGAAGAATGTGATTTCAGCCCCTGAGACATCATAAAAATAGAATGGGTATTGATATAAACATGGATTTTAAAGCTCAGCATCTCACTGGCATTAATATGATAATATAGGTGATAGCTGAAGTCACGGTGCAGTATTTCATGCAGCATTTTTTTTTTTTTTTCTCACATAAACAGAAAAACCGCATGATGGAGAGATGAAGCTGTGACATGTCATTAGTTAGTTCATTTTGCTGGGGTTTGTTTTTGTTTACCTTGCAAAAAARAAAAAAAAAAAAACAAMAAAAAAAACCCCTGAAGAATAATTAAAGCAGCCATTGGGTTATTCTGCAATTCTTCATGGCCTAATATGGCTGCCTCTCACTTCAAGGAAATTAATGAGCAGGAACAAAGAGTTTTTGTTACTCAGAGAAGAATATTTGTATGGAACAGTTAGATTTTAATCACAACTTTAAAGCCTTTCTTTACTATGAGATTTACAGTTCAAGGTTAGAACCCCCTCTCCCATTAAACTAAGAATATTATCTCCTTGTTTCATAAATGTAGCATTACAACATAAAGCAGAGCATACAGAAGAACATGATTTAGCAAAACTTAAGGATCTACACTAGCATGATAGGAGGTTTTTTTCAAGGAAAAAAATAGTATTTCTTTAAAAAAGAAATATCCTTATCCTGATAATCTGCAGGATACTGGCACATAACAACATTCCTGACCTGACCCCTCTGTGGCCACTGAAAAAGTCCCCAGCACTGCAGAGGGGTCACTTCTGAGAGCAAAACCTCCCTCTGCTCTGTACCTGCCAGACGGAAGCCTCTCATTGCAAATTTAAACCTCCTATTACATTTCAGTACCAGCCTGTCTCTTAATGGTTATAAATTTATGAGCTCCTGTTAATTTTTAAACAGGGAAACAGCRAGAGTAGCAGCACATATTGCTTCAAATTCATGTTTTAACATCAGTTGCTTCATAAAAGTAGATCAGAAAGGTTATGGAGCCAATACTTGCACAGTCAGCGTTCATTAAACAAGTGGCCTTGGCTTCTCTGAGTCTTGTACAGCTTGGCATGAATATGTCACCAGGCTTTGCTGAACACTGGGGAGAAAGAAAAAAAAGAAATCAGGGGGCTTTTTGTCCAGCTTGTGTTGAAATAAAAAATTGCCTCCTCAGCACTCTGAGAATGAGTGGCTCTCCCTGAAGCTTCTCAGTTTGTCATGGGCACCAGACCATGCAGCTGGATTGAACTGGGGTGAAGAAAATAAATAAAAAGAACTTTAGCAATGCTGGAGAACAAAAGTGCTATATTGTTTCTCCGGGAACATTTGTAAGTAGAAAYATATCACCAAGAATTAATAGCATTTCTCATTTCCCTGCACATTTGAGAAAGCAGGAGATAGATAARTCACTATCTTGAGGTGGGGTCAATTTCTGTGTTTGCTGGAACATTCCTGCCTGTGGACTCTGTGGGAATTTCATCCTGCCAARCTTGCCTTGACAACTGCATGTCCTTGTTAACAACCTCACAGGAGAATGATCAGGATTTCTGAATGCTGGGTTCTGAACACAGACTTGACATTATTTTTCTACAGGAACAAGAACTCCCATAATTAATTTCTGTAACTTGATGGAAATAACACCTATCTAAGCMACRACAAATATGAGTATGTTTGTTGGTATCTGCACAGTTATATTAAATCTCAACTAGGCTGAGATTTTTTTATTCTGTATTGTTTTCTTATTGACATTATTTAGTTAGAATTGACTTCTTTGTTAATACCTATGTCTGCGGAATATCAATGCCTACCAGAATTGGTAGTCTGCTGCATTCCTTRTAAGKAGGCAAAATGTAAGCTTCAGTTTCAAAATTATYTTGTTKGCTTKCTCAATAATAATTTTATAATATWTTTATCAGTCMCTTTAAAGCATTTTTCTTCCCCTTTGAAAATTGAAAGAGTCATTTGCCTGAACTGCAGATGCTCATTGACACTGGCTGGTTTTGACACACCTGTAAAATTCTGACTAAGATCAATATGTTTAAAGCTTCTATTAACAATTCTGTAGCACTTCCAAGAGCAGATTGAAACTRAAATATGGTTTGATTTCTTATGCATTCATGAGCACCTCTGCTACATAGACACAGACAGCGCATAAATGACTGACAGACTGACATGAATGACTTCAAAAGAAGAGGTGGAGCAGTCAATCATTATATTCCATCATAAAACTACTTTTTACAGGTGAATTATTGTGATGCAAATATTTGGCTATAAATTAAAAATCCAGTGCRAAAGTTTTCAATGTTTTGACCTATTAGTTTCTATGGCTAAAGCTTGATTTATTTTTTGGAGTGGAGTGATAGGCAAATAAGCTGCCTAAGTCTCGTGGCATTTCTCAGATGTATATATATATATAAAAGCTATATGAACACAAAAATATAAACCTAGATGCTCAGCTTCTGGTATGTATGCTTAGATGTTTGGCCAGAGATTTCTTCAGCAAGAGGGTAATTGAAGTCTTGTATTAAGTGSTTTAACCTTGCACAGCTTTACTGTGTGTCCTTCATCACATTTCCACTGAGTTTATGATTAATTGACCTCTCAAACCATTAAACTATTCTGCCTTGTATTGTTAGCCTGATTGTAAATCAGCTCACTATTTTTCCCAATATTTTCCAGTGGTTTTAAARTTAATGTGGTCGGAAGGACATTGCTCTTCTTTTCAGGATCAAAATGCTCTTTGTAAAGAACATTWGCGGCAATTCTGCGTTTAAAACACACATAGGCTGAGTGTTGTAAGATCATTTCCTTTGGCAGCCTGGTAGATAAATCTTCATAAATGAACCCTCTGGCTGGGCTGGAGATATTGCCCCAAGCTGAGCTTTATGACTCACTCTGAGTGAACTCACCTCACTTTTCCTCATAAGCACTGGAAGGTCTGACTGCAGCGTGAGCAGGCACAGGAAGCCTGAAGTGTAAAACAAAAAAACTCTTCATCAAACACGTTGTTTCTACAGTTTAGCTTAATTTCTTAAGGGAAAGACTCTTTTGAGCATCTATCATTTGCATGCTTCCTTTTTTCTTTTTTTCCCTTTCTTCTCCCTTTTTTTTTTTTTTTTTTTCCTTTTTCATTGTGGTGTTTGCCCATTTAACAGACATTCAGATGTTCTGCAGACAAATTATCAGGAGCTTTTGGGCTCTTGAGACACACACAAACCCCTGTTTGGATTCAGCATGAAACAAGATCACAGAAAGGCAGCAGCAGTGCTGTGTGCATGACTCCTTGCTGGATGTTAACTTGATTTTTCACATTGTCACTGCTTCTGGACCTCACCATGTGCATTTCCCTGATAAGGTTGCTCCCTGCTTTCACAAGTCCATACTGCTGACCTCGCATTCATTTGGAACAGAAAGAGTGGTGCTGGCTGCAGCAGATTAATATGAGCTCTGATCATGTTGGTTTTGATTAAGGTGCTGAGGTTACAGAAATGTAATTTGTACCCCACAAGGTACCACAGTATGAACAGTGACAGCAATTAATCCTTTGCCTTCTGATAGCAGTGATAAAATAGCTGTGGCTGCTTCYAATAACTTCATTCATGTTCCAGAAAGGAAAATTTACCTGTCCCATAAAGGAAAAAAAAAAATTACATTTTCCATCTGACTAAAAGTTTTCAGTCTTTGAAGTCAGTGGTTGTTCCTAGAAAGCCAATCTGTTGTTTTAAATAGTACTCTGAGATCCTTATTTGCCATGACAAGGATTCAGGTTTCTCAAGAACACTATAAAACTTTGGTAGATAAAATGTCTTTAAAACTGAATTAAATTAGACAAGAAAATACAAAGTTGCTCCACAGAACAAAAAGGTTAATTTTGCAACAGTTTCTCGTGCAATTAAACAAAATCTTTAAAAATCTATTGATTAATACTGAAATACTAATAGAGCCTAAACATGTGGTTTCTCTCACAA
>NW_026624107.1:134401-138653 GCF_030028575.1 Malurus melanocephalus | reverse complement strand
CTGTTCTCAGTATGAACTTACATATAAAATTGCTGTTTCATTCTTTCTTCTTTTTGTAAATTAAAATTGCTACCAAAAAAAACCCCATGTTTCTTTACCACACTAAAGCACATCATCACTGGATGTGTCTCTACCTCATCTCCACATCCCAAGGGCGATTGGTGGACGCTGACCAGGAGCCACAACAAAGCCACATCTTCAAAACTGGGATATGGGGACACAAAAAAACCTGTGCAGCCTCCAGCTACTCCAATCTCCCTTATTTTTGTGGATTTGGATCTCCTGGAAGAGCAACAACAATGCCTCAAACCCTCTCAGATCTGCAGCAGCCAGAGTTGAGGCTGCCAATAAACTTAATATGGATGAGCACAAGAGGGTTGTGGAAAGAGAGAGGAATTTAGGGAAGTTTAAATGTACTTGGATGCTATAATATAGATGAGACATTGAAAACACTTCTCATGCATTTATGAATGTTTGTGGAAGGGATTTAGTCAATTAGTTTTACGGCAKTGGCTTCTAAAACAATAGCAACATCTGGCAGTGAATCAAGCRAAGTAATGGAAACTGAGTGAATAATGCACAGAATTTAAAGCAACATTTTATGTGCCATAGACCACCATTTTTATTTCATCCAAGTGTAATTGATACAGCAAAGAGAAATAAGACAACAGTCCGAAGAGGGYATGCTGACATTTTGATCCATGAGCGGACAAACAGCTTCAAAATTTCCTTGATTTTATTTTGTATTTTTATATGTGTTATAGTAGAAAAGATATTAAAGTCTGCTTCAATAATCGGATTCCGAGGGTAGTGGTTAAAGTGTTGGATTCAGCCTGGAAAATTATAAGTGGAATACCTGAGGGACATCATCAATGACCTTGGAGAGGTGATGGAACCTTTTGCTCTCTCATGGATGCCAGGAACTGGGATAGGAAGATTCCTCCAGCCATGGATTTTTTTTCAAAGAGGGAATGGAAAAAGTCTTGGTCCTGGTTTGCAGAGGAGGTCAACCAGGAGAACTCCTGAGGTCCCTTCCAGCACGATTTCTGTAATTCTCTAATTTTGTTCTGGAGTTCCACAGCACAGAAGTTTTTTTTCCATAATAAGGTGTGCCCTCTGTGAAGGTTCCTCTCCTCATGAGAAGATGTGATAGGAAGATCCATTATGTGGAGGACMATTAGAAGCTCTTGGRTAGTCTTTGCTTCATTTAGGAAGARAGAGTGGTAGATTYTTGTACAGGTGACCTTTATTATTTCCWGACTGGCCTGTTTTTGCCCAATGCCCATTTTCAATGATAAAAAATTATGTCTTTACCTTCTGTAGGTTACAAAGTCATCAGCAGCCCTTGTAAATAGATAATACATCTCCAGCTAAAMAACCTTGTTATCCATCTACAACACTGCCTATAACTTTAAATAACTTGGGATTAGAGCTAAATATACTTTCTTTATGGCCTTGAATTAATAGCTGAGATTCAGACAGTCCCCATCGCATGAGCAGGCATTGACGTATGGTTGACATCARTGCCAAAAGTGATAAATTCAGCATTGAAATTGCAGAGTTAGGACCTTTGACTGGCTGATGCTGCAAATTCTTCCGTCCCAAAAACATCATAGCCCAGTTTAGTATTACAAAGTCATTACACTGACTGATGAATTAAAACCATTTTGAAATCCTTCCTTGATGTTTTATAATTGAGTTGAGCTAAGATATATTTCTATCAGGAATTTGAGCAAAGATTACACCTTAACAATTCAAATATGTAAGTATGAAAGATTTGATAATGGTCCTTAACAGAAAAAAAAATGTTATAATCCTATGCCTTGTGGGATTTAATCTTTTTTTACCTTTTCATTAACTCTTTTAAGTTTTTACAAAAGGCTTGATTAACAGTAGGTAAACTTTGACTTAACCCTGTGCTACCACTTTTTTTTCTTCAATAATAGATTGCCTTGTCATTAATTGTAATATGAATTTATTATGGTAATTTAAGTTTTAATTTCCTTCCGTGTCTTATGGAGGGTGAACACAGAATAAGACTTCATGCTGGAAAATATTATATAAAAAAATAACAAAATCTGGATTAGACCTCCTTCAGCAGACAATTTATAGTATTAGATTTTTTTCTTGTTAGATCATATTCTTAGAAATACCATCCAGATGGAACATGTGTAAGCAGAAAAGAATACTGAAGTACAGATGGAACTAGATTTTTTAGGGAGGGAATACTTGGCATAAACTAAAAAAAAAAAAAAAAATCATAAATTAAGAGAGTGATGGCTCTTTTGTAGTCTGATAGAGCACAAACTCAGTGAATACACATCATTGTAAAGAATAAACTGACTCCAGCAGGAGCACTCTGTGTCCAATTGCAAATTTTGTCAGGAACTCAATACACTCACTTCCACTGATTAACCCAGAAACAAGAACTCTAAATCTAAACATCATTCTTCTTATCTCCTGTAAGGAAAGGACAGACACAGCAGAGCATGGCAGCCTGTGCAACYGTGCCAGGAGTGGACCAAGCTATTTCAGAGATTAACATCTAAAAAACATCCATTCCAGAGTTCACTTCTCAAAAAAATCATGATTTTGTGAAGGACTTTTAGCGACAGTCAGCTACCCACTCTATTGCTCATTCCATTGTCACGAAAACCTTGATAACACTTTATCATTTACAGTGCCCTGGTTTTTATTATCTTCTCTAAGTGCYGCTGTTGAAAATGTTTGAAAAGGCAGCTTTGTTCAGCACAAAACTTTGTGGGCTGTCAAAGTGAAAAATCCTTGAAAATGTTTCAGAAAACCGAATGAGGATTTCTAGATAGAAATCTGTACTTGTATTTCAGAGCAAGTAAAATAAGCTGAACAAGAACAACTGAATTAAATAAAACCCCAAAATAACCTAAATAAATATTTACTCTGCACTGTGGTTGACAGGACAATACAGATAGCTGTCACATGAGTGCTTTTTGTACTCGGAGAGCAATAATTTGAATTCATGTACTTAATCTTTATGGAAATTTGCTGCAGATCTTTTCATTTTCATTGTCTTTCACTTGATGGTTTATTAAGAAAGA
Source organism: Malurus melanocephalus (assembly GCF_030028575.1). Lineage (NCBI taxonomy): Eukaryota > Metazoa > Chordata > Aves > Passeriformes > Maluridae > Malurus > Malurus melanocephalus. Next base: position 135,576 of record NW_026624107.1, on the reverse strand, counting down.
ATACATCACACGAGTAGCAAGTATCTAAAAATGTCTTGAAAGCACTTAACTATACTTCCAGATCTAGTTCTAGCAATGGTTAYTCTTTCTTAATGACCTGAGTACCAGATTTATGCATTTACCATATCCTAAGGCCACTAGTTTTCATTTTAATCAAGTGTTTAAGGAGTTTTCTTTTACTTATTTTGCTCACTTGCACAACTAGAATATTAATTATGTGTTAGGAATATGTCATTATTYACATGCATGAATGACATGCCTGAATCTAGCTGGAAACCTTCCCAATGAACAATAAAATTTTCAGAATCAGTCCAAGTTTGAAGGATATGTTCTTATCCTCACATTTTAGATATATTACTGTTGGCTCTCAAAACATCTTCTTATTCTTTCTCCACCCATAAGGCCTTGCAATGAAATAAGGTCTTGTAATGAAATAACAAAGTTGCTCATTGTGACCTCATCATGCTTGTTCCTACTTGGTGCTCCTGTTTTTAAATTTTTATCCAGACCAAAACTTACCACAAGAATTTAATCTCTATTTTTCTTGGGCTTGGGTGTAACTGCAAATCTGCTTACTGATTATTCAGGTCTCCAGTATCTTGGGTGGTTTCAGGTGCAGACTGAGAAAAGAAAGCATGGGGCAATCATCTCTTCAGGTACCAGATGTTTAAAAAGTTAAAGGTGAGAATTTCCTTTTTCTCTCACYTTTAATRAASAGATTARTATGAGCAACTGATATCAGTGAACYAACCCTATYACTTCTACCTCTGGTAGTCTGTTCTGCTCTATCTTCATTCCTCATATCCTTCCACACCACACATGATAAAAGTGAATTGGTGCTGGCCATGGTTTTATTAGATTCCAGCAATGGTGAAATTCCTGTTATTTTTGCTCTGTTTGTTCTATGTAGCATTTCAGAAAAAGATGGAAAGCTTTTCCCCAGGGCAGGGTGTGAAGGGGGAAGTTTGCTGATTTTTGGGTTGCCAGACAGAGCAAGAACTGCTGTGAGACTACATCATCTGATGGAGAGCTCAAGATAATTTTAGCAGTCAGTCACAGAACAGACACATAGTGTTTTTTTCTGTTTGCAACTTGCACATGGCTCTTCAGAGGACTTGGGAAATCCCATCATGAAGGGCAAATGCAGGGAAATGCTTACTAAAGACAAAGTGGGG
>NW_026624107.1:130492-133424 GCF_030028575.1 Malurus melanocephalus | reverse complement strand
CAACAAAAAAAAACATCTCAAACAAAGTTGCTATCATCAGCTTAATTTAATTTCCATGATGCAAAGTGGAATTTTTATCCTACTTAGAAATCTAAATCACCAATGTCTCTTCCTATATCTTTTCCCAGGAAAATTATTTATTGTGATACTTGGAAATCAGTTTTGGAGGGGAAAAAAAAAACCATGAAACTTTCATTTGCAGTGTTAGAAATCGTGTTCTTWAAAAATCTGATTTATCAATAGCAAAATTATGAGAACTTTTTAAATTACAGGGGGTTTTTTTAATCTGCAACTCTCTGCAGGGCCTTTCTGATCATGAGAGTCCTGTATTTGTAGARTGCAATAATATAGTATATATTAAAATAATGTTATTCTTTATTACCAAAATATATGCTGGATGATGGAGTTTTCTTCATAATGTAATGATACCAATACCTGAATATATATATATGAAACTCAAACAAAAAATATTTGAAACCTGAAAGGGAAACTTCCCACATCATGTGCCATTCACATAATTTGTGTTTTGACTCTGGGGGAAGAAAAAATGAAAGGCTTACCTGGATGTGAAAAAGAAAGTAAAAAATGAAACTTTTTCTGTTTTCATCTGCAATAGAGTTAATTTCTTCTCAGTATCTGTTCCAGTGCTGTGTGTGGGGTTTGTAGTGAGAATAGTGCTGATAACACTCCGATGGTTTGGGTTTTCACTCAGTTGTGTTTATCTAAGTCAAGGATTTTATTTTTCTTGTCTCCTGGTCTGCCTGTGAGGAGGATCATATAGAAAACTGGGAGAAAACATAGCTAGGACTGGTGACCCAAATTGGCCAAAGGGATACTCCACAGAACATTGTTCCCAGTGTATAAACTGGGAATCACAGCTGATCTGAGCTGGGGAAGAGGGGTCTGACATCAGACATCAGGTGATGAACTGCATTGTCCATCATTTCTTTTTCCCTTTTTATGATCTTTATCATAAAATTTTATGATTTTTATCATAAAAATTTTTCAATGATTTTTATCATAAAAATTTTTCATTTTTTTATTTTCAATTGTTAAACTGCTCCTATCTCAGCATACCAATTTCATTTTTATTATCCCATCCATTCCACCAGGATGGTGGGCAAGAAGGACGGGTGAGTTGAGCAAGCGGCTGTGTGGTKCTTCATCTCCAGCTGAGCTTAAAACCACAACAAACTTTACAAACATTTTCGAAATCACCCCGAGCAGCATTGCTTTACTGTCTCTCCACATTCCTACAGTCTTGAATCAAGACTGATTGTGTGGAAGAAACCCTGGCTTCCCAAAAAAAGAAAAGCTTGGTTTTTTTTGAATTGTGGTGTGGTTCCATCTCTGTCTCTGAAATGTGTTTGTCTCCAGTGACTTGGTGCTGATGACACTCATGTGGCACCAAACCTGCCTCAAATAAAAATTATATGGGTGATATCTGCTTCTTCAGCTTTCACTGTCTGGTATTACCTGCCATAATTTCTGTAATATCATTACTTCTGCAAGTGTTTTTATCAACATCAGCAATGCTATTGATTCAAAGATCAGGGAGGCTCACATATTTCCAGCTCATGGAATCACAGAATCCTGAGGGTTGGAAAGAACCTCTGATATCCCTGAGTCCAACTGCTAACCCAGCRCTGCCAGGTCCACCACTGACCCACCTCCCTAAGCACCACAGGCAAGGTTTTAGAAAAAAAAAAAACAACAAAAAAAAAAACCTTGTGCAACAACCACCTAAGTGAAGGGCCGTGAAAACTGCAATGGGTAACAACTTCTGCCATTAGCCCGAGAAGAGCTCACCTTGAAAACCACAAATGAATGTGTTGACGGTCAAACCAACCCAATCATTATGAAAAAGGCATTGAATGACAGCTCAAGGTGAGCACAAAACAGAAAACACAGTGTCTAAATTCTCTGCTGTCTTTCCCAAAGCTTCCTGAGACCATCCCATCCTTTGGGTGTGCTGGTGATGAAACACAAGCTCTGCTTCAGAAGGTTGGTGCAGGTTTTGAGCACATAAAAATTTAAAAAAGCAGCTTCTGAGAGCATGACTTATGTAGCAGACCATCTGCCTGGCCTGTCCTGCTTTCCCACACCTCCAGCTGTTCCCTCAGCCACTCAGTTCAGGTTTCACAACACCACCAGAGGAGGCAAGTTGGGAATGCACCTCTCTGTTATACACATGCAAGTTCAATGTCATACTATCTTTAGGTTAAGAGTTATAGACCAGCTTTCATTCTAGGTCTGCATGCTATTGCTTTAGACTGCATACTTTCCTTCTAAAAAGGCAAAGACGAGACAAAATTTTCTTATATCTGCCATAGAGAATAACAATCCACACATCCTGTGGTCATGACATGATGGAGAAAATGAAACAGATATATAGGACATCATGTTACCATTCACACATTTATTTTACTACAGACGGTTCCTAATTTATGGAGCATTGMGCTTAAAATSATGTAATGAMTTTTCATAAAATTAATAWTTTTTATYAAAAAMCCATTAAAAGMATTTCAGTACTTAAACACTTTYAATTATTTTAAAAAGAAAAAGTTTGGGAAACGTTTTCTCTCCTGCCACCACTGTGGAGCATTTGAAAACATTACTCTGGATAAAGAAGGAGTTTTTTTTCCACTGCCGTATGCCAACATGAAGATAAGTGCCATCTGTGAAAGGGATCTCTTTATCAGGCTTCAACAGTTGTAGGGAAATGCTGACAGAAGCTATTGTTGCAAAAAATGGGAAATATATCYTAGGAGAAACAGAAACGGACACTTCAAAAGCACTGAGCACTGGGACATGCAAAAAAGTTCTATTTCACTTATAAAAGTTCCAAAGATCACCCACCACTCCCTCCTGTGGCTTTGGCCTAAAACAAAGCCCCTCAGAGCCAAAACAAGAGTGTCAGAAAAGTTCACTC
>NW_026624107.1:128247-130059 GCF_030028575.1 Malurus melanocephalus | reverse complement strand
AGGTAGCCTGATTTTGACTGACAAAGAAAACAAATTTTGAAACTTTTCTGTAGTAAGTGGACTGATTTGTTGCTTATTCATACATAAAAGGAGAAGTCCATGACCGATGCTCAAATAGATTCATATCCATCCAGAATAAATAATCCAAAAGACAAAATGCTGAAAGTAAGGGAAAAAAATCATGACAGCAGAAGCATAATTCTTTACCTACCTACTTAATCAATTCTATGTGCCCTGAATAAATATATCTTCCTTCAAGATTATCTCTCAGAGTTTTTGGTCATRCTTGGAGAACTTCTTGATACTGACCCAGAGATGAACTGTCCAATATCTTTGCCTTGAGCAGGTTAGATCCTCTGGAGCAAAAGTTTTGGTCATGGTTACACACTAAAACCAAATGGATTTATGCATAAAGAAAAGATTTTTTTTTTTGTTAAAGTGTAAAGCATTTTAATATATGAACAGATAACCCCATTCTGCTTGCATTAAGATTATGTAATTCGTGCATTTAGATTATGTAATTTAAAACAGACCTAAGGTCTTTGCTGCAGAAGCAAATAGCTCATATAAATAAGAAAATGGGAAATGTTTYGAATGACAATATTAAAAAGAATCMAAACCAAAGGGTGCCTTAATTTGTATAGCATAAAGATTTACAACTGCTATTTTTAACACACACACAACAAAGATAATAATTAAGATGAAAGAATTTTGGGCTGAAATGTGCTATTGATAATTGTGATGGGCATCAAAGAGAAGCAGACTTGCAGTATGCCTGCATGGAAAATTCACCACTGACAAGAGCAAGAAATTACATGTTTTCACAATAGGAACTTAATTAATATATACATGAATTTACTGCAATATTACCACAGAAGGAAGCAGTTTCATTGTCATAATTACAAATTCATTTTCTCATAAGGTCCTACAAAGACTGAAGATCTCCACTACAGAGATRTTTAGATTTCTATCTGAGGAAAACWGCCTCAAAATGCTTTTGAGTCTGTGGTTTAGTAGCTCTGAAGATATATTCACCCCAAATGATATATTAAAGTCACATTTGAAACCAATTAGTTGTTAATAAGTACAGTTGTTGTATTTAAACATTGGTGCAACATGTCTTGGCTGCTCATGTAGATCATAAAAYTCAGAGGAAGACAGTTTTGACACTTAAATGGGAAAATGAGTCACTAGAAAAAAGAAATGTTATTGCTAAATGGTGCAAGATGAWTTTTTCCACTGGTCAGTACAGCATGGAAAATTACACCTGTTTCAGTTAGCGGTATTTCTGCATATCTTTGAAAGAAAACTATTCACTGTGGTAGTGAAGAATGMCTGGTGAGTAAATAAGCAATTTAGAAATTATTTTATGTAAGATGGTGTTTGATTCCTCTTCTAGTTCCATCAACATGAATCTCTGATGAGACTTTAGGATCAAAGGTCCAGAAACATAAGAATCTCTAGAATAAGAGATCTGAGAGTTGGGATTGTTCATCGTGGAGAGGAGAAGCTTTGGGGTGATGTCAGTGTAGCCTTGCAGGGTCTGAAGGAGCTACAAAAAAAAAAAAAAAAAAAACAAAACAAAAAAAAAAACCTCTTTTCAAGGGCCTGGAGTGACAGAACAAAGGGGAATGACTTCAAACTGACAGAGTAGGGCTGGACATTAGGGCTGGGAGCTGCCTGGGACAGTGGTTGATTTAGCCTTCCTATAAATCAGCAAGGTGTTTTGGCTTKTTTATTTCATTATTTGTGCCATTTAAAAGCACCTGTGACTATGTTACACACCTTGGATGTTGTGAATGTATTGTTCTG
>NW_026624107.1:118268-127760 GCF_030028575.1 Malurus melanocephalus | reverse complement strand
CCCAAACAACTGAGCTTGAAGGCAATTGCTGCCTGTTCCTATGTAAGGTGGTGCTGTAATCACAGGATTAATAGGCTCTCAAATTCATGCTGCTGTCAGAGACCACAGCGTTGTAACAGCAACAGCTGAACCTGTGCACTTTTACAGGAAAACCTAAGCCTGGAAGATAGATTTTCCCCACCTGCCCCAGATAATTTGTGGGGGAAGCAAGTTTATTAGTGAGACAGCAGCTTGAACTCTGGTCTATTGATTATGGTTACCAAATTTTGATACAACATAATAAAAAAATCACCACATTGATGTGGCAATGACATACCCAAATCAGTCTGGTACCACAACAACCAAGTGACCTAGGCTGAGTAGGCAGCAGAGGCTTTTTTCCTCCCTCTGCTAAAGCTCTTCTTTTTTTTGGATTTGACAGAAATTGAGAACACTAATTAGCTGAAATAGGATTTCCTTGAGCTTTGCTGCAAACCTTTGTGTATATAAAACACGTCTAAACCTCTTGGCAGATAGGTAATAAAGATAGCCAAACTCAGATTCACATAAAACCCCACAGTAAATCCACAAAGCCACCTGAGTGATACTTCCAATATGCTGGGCACTGATATAGCTGAGGCTGAGCTGGGAATCTCTACATCTCAGCTCTCCATTTATTAACGCAGAGAACAGGAATGCAACTCTATCTCGCRGCGAAGTGGTGCAGGACAGATACATTAAGGAGCAAAAAAAAAAAAAAAGAATAATAGGAACCATTCCAGTGTGAGATATGATGGAGCACAGCTCAGCCATATCACCTTTTTGCTCCTCTCTTGGGAAGAGGGCAAGCACAGGAGCATATCCAGAGCAGATCAGCAATGCACAGCAAATTCTTCACGTACCAGGGGAGTGCTCTGCCAGGCACAGGCTGCCAATTTATCGGTCTTTTCATACTGGATGAAAGATGTGGAGGATAGAAGAAATAAATCCACCTGAGAACCCGGCCCTGGAGTATTTAGGGGTTATATGGCGTGATTGGGATTTTCGTACCTCTATTGACTTCACAAAGCYGATAGAAAATACAGAGAGAGGGGAAAGGAAGGAGTAGAATCCCCACACCGCACAATGTCTCTTAGGTATGGAGTGATATCCTTCATTTTGTCTTTTCAATGATTTTTCATCTGTCTGTAGAGGCTGTAAGTGTATATTAGGGTCTCTGCTATGCAGCCTAAGTGCAAGTAAAGGCCCCCAGTCTGTACACGTCTGGAAAAAAAAAAAAATATTACAGGTTCTTCGCTCGACAATTCAATTTTTACTCCAGGTATTTCTCTGAGAGGGATCATTCACTTTTGCGTAGGCAAAATGCCGTATGAAGCAAGTCAGGAGGGATCTTTCTTGTATAATGCCCTCTGYTTCATTACATTCTGGCAAGCAAAGCATGTTTTATGGCTTTTATTTTATTTCCTGCACCATTGTACTGATAGAGGTGAGGAAAAACTCTTCAGTTAAGGAGCAATGAACGGAAAAAAAAAAAAAGAAAAAATAGAAAGAAAGCAAAGTGACAGTAACTTTTCCACAGGAATATGAGGAAAGTTTACAGATTATATAAAATTTGGGGGGGGAGCTGTTGGCTCCTCTGAGGGCAGGGAGGCCATGACAGACTTGGGGCTGGGCAAGCACTGACCATGTGAGGATAAATGAGGGAAAAGGATGAGGCAGCTCTGGAAAAAGTGGGAATAAAGGAGTGGAAGGGACTGAGGGTCCTGATCCAAGGCCAGATGGACACGAACCAGCAGTGCCAGGAYGGCCTGGGAGGGATTGTCCGAGCTGGGGAGGCTTCACCTGGGATATTGTGAGAATATCTGGATGAGATAAAAAAGGCATTAAACTGTCTGAGAGAGTGTAAAAGAGGGCACAGGGATGGTGAGGAGCTGGAGGGGAGCCCTCACTGCAGCTCTGGAACTTCCTTGGGGACAGCAACAAAACCCAGGAATGGTCTGGAGATGGGTCTGGGAATTTTAGGGTGATTATTGGGAAAAGGTTCTTTTGTCCCCAGAGGGTGCTGGGCACTGGAAATGGGCACAGCACCAGCCTGAGCTCAAGGAGTGTTCAGAGATCCACAGGTTGTGATTCTTGAAAATGGGATTGTGCAAGGCCAGGACTTGGATTTGATGATCCTTTTGGATCCTTTCTGACTCAGCATGTTCTATGGTTCTGTGATCACTTAAGTGTGAAAATTTTCTCTCAAAAATTGAAATATTCACTGCTGAACCAGTGCCTCCAACAGGGGCATCTGGCTGTTTCCAGTTAGGGTGTGCATGTTTGCTTTCCCTTTTTATGGCAGCAACACCCTTAAAATCCTCAGGAACCACTGTTTTATGATAATCTGATCTTCAGTGTTTCTCCAACAGCTTATTTTTGCAGTCAGGAAATCACAAATACAGTCCTTCATCACAAAAACCAGGACAAGGCTGACCACCCCACTACATCAGACTGCTTACAGCCACCGCAAGATACAAGCAGATAAATCCTTTTTTTTTTTTTTTTTTTTTTTTTTTTCCCAAAAAAAAAAAAAAAAAAAATTAAAAAGCTCTCCCTCTAAACAGTGTTATGCTCTTATCTGGCAGTAATCTCACAGGGTTTGTTTGCAATATGACTGGATAGTTTGTACCAAAATTGTAATCAAAATTTTTGTACACATCACACACACACACACGCACACACAGAGGCTRTAAAATCCAGAATCCATCTGTCTGGATCTGAGGAAAATTTCTCCTGGGAGTTCCAGCTTGTTGCCTAATGCAGGAGCTCCTTCTATTGGCAGACAAATTGAGGAGAGTTATGAGTCAGGATGGGAAAAATTTGCCTGATTAAAGTCGAATAAAGACAGTTTTTGATGAAAATTATAAGCATTTGATGAATGCTTATTAAACATAACYATATACATCTAATGTTAAGAACCTAGACGAAGTACTGCACTGAAATTAACTTAATTTTGTAATAGAAGAAAAAAAGCACAGACCTCACTGTTAAAACATTCATTTTTAAAAAGTGATTAGCAATTCCCTGTTAGATCCTCAGCAAATCTTGTTCTTAGATCTTAAAGCTGCAAAGCTATGGTTAAATATGATATGAAAATGAAAGGGCCTATGATGGTGGGTAATACCTTTTTTAGTAGCAATATTTTGTTCATCCAAGCATCTTTTGAACTGACATAAAATTATTTTGCTGGTAATAAAAGAAAATTATCATTGCTCATTTCTATCTTTTGTCATCACACAGATGATTTATTTTGTCAAGCCACTAAACTTCTCAGGGTAATCCCAAAATAACTGTTGCTACTTATGTTAAGGTTTGACAGTTTATCAATACTAACTTTGGTTTTAAAGGTGTTTAAAGATATTTAAGGGTCAATATCGTGCAAAACAATGCAGTGCCATCAGGATTGGTTAGAGAGGGGCATGGAGGAATGAATATAAAAAAAAAAATGGTGGATTTGAAATTGAAAACCAGGTTCTTTCAAACTTGCAATAAAAGTTATGATCCTTATTTTTTTTGTAACCGATTTCTACTGTCAATGAAATCTGTTTTACCAGTCCAAGCAGTCTGAAAAAGTGGAAAACCACCTCCAGATTTCAATGTACAAATGCTAAAGACTAATCATGAGTTTTTTCAGAGCTAAACTTTGAGAAGAACAGACAGCCCTGCAACAGAGCTGAGAAATATGAAAACAGAACTTGTAGCTGTTTTGGGCAAGTTRAACACAGGGATCAACATGTTCTGGGAGAGCCTTTTAAATCCGAGCTCACCTCTCCTCACCAGCACTAACTGAACAAGCTTTAATAACTACAGAATCTTTTCAGTGTCTTCCAGAGAATATTAACTTCTTCCTCGACATCGTGAAGACAAGCACCCTGTCAGAGGTCTAAGGAAAACTCATTTACACATTTCTCAAAATGTAAAAGCCTTCARACAGAGACTTGATTTCATGCAAGATTTTTGCACGGTTTTGAGGAGCTGTCTAGATACCAATTAACTCGCAAGGTTACTCTGGCATGTGAAAAAAAAAGAATACAATAATAGAACTCACAGTTACTAGAAAAGAGAGATAAAATTTTAAGCTTGTCACAGAAAATGAGAACAAGTGTGACAAGTCACAGAATGAGTTGTCTCATGCATCTGCTGAGTGGGAATGGAGAGTACTAACACAAACAAATAATATCTTATAGCTCGCAGATTGTCTGATGTGTTAATGACCTGATAAATTAAACACCAAATCAAAATATCATAAAATAAAATACTGTCAAAGCTTCTTGGACCAGAAAGGCAATTCTGCTATATATATACATGTGTGATTCAAGAAAAACAGTAACTCAAACATCGCAATGATTTTTTAATAAGAGACATCAGCCAGCTTGTATTTAATCAACCCACTTCCTTTGTCTCCTGGAAATTAAAAATAAATTATGAATAAAATAAGTTTTAAGTTAGGCTGGGGATTCAAGCATCCCCAGTGCAGGAATGTAACTACCTATTTGACCTGACCTACTCATAAGCTGCCTTATGAAGGAAATATTCACTGCTACATGGAGCCTTGCTAAGGAACATGGSTGGAGTAAGAGTGTCTGCCACTGAAATATTCAAAAACAATGCTGGGCAGTGCAACCTAGAGCATATTCTGTATTTTGTGGTTGGGATCAAGTGCATTACTGAAGGAATCAGATATTTTCCCAGTGAGCTTTCTGGAGCTGTATGTTCTCCACTGATAATTTGGATATTAACTGCTTTCAGGGCCCAGGAGAGCATTAAGAGCTAAAAACGCTTCATGCTGAGATGTGATGTTTCATCCATGTGTTTTGGTCTATTCCAAACCTGTATCAGTAGGATTTCTTTTCCACCCTAAGCCACTCACACCCTTCCTCCCTCTCCCATAACAGGACACTTCCACTGCCTTGAAGGTTCCAAGCTAACAGAAAATTGATAGAACAGTTTTGTGTTAAAAGGGACCCCAAAGCCCATCCAGTGCCAACTCTGCCACGGACAGGGTCATTTCCACTGTCCCAGGGTTCTCCAATCCCAATGTCCAGCCTGGCCTTGGGCACTTCCAGGGATCCAGGGGCAGCCACAGCTTCTCTGGGCACCCTGTGCCAGGGCCTCCCCACCCTACAGAGAACAATTCCTGCCCAATATCCCATCCATCCCTGCCCTCTGGCAGTTTGAAGCCATTCCCTGTGTCCTGTCCCTCCATCCCTTGTCCCCAGTCCCTCTCCATCTTTCCTGCAGCTCCTTCAGGCCACCCTGAGCTCACCCCAAAACTTCTCGTCTCCAGGCTGAACAATTGTCCCAGTGCTGCAMATTTTGTGGAAGCAGAACTCCACAGCGTTTGTCCTTTACTGAACACAGAATCAAGAGCAGTCCCCACTCAAAACAGATCCTCTCCCATAAACACTGCCCATTAGGCATTACATTTTGTTTTGAAAATGCAAGTTTTCAATGAGGAAACACACAGAGATCATTTGGATAGGGTCTGAGTCATCCCAAAACACCATCTTAGAAAAACACATATCTTGAATAAGTGAACTGTGAGCCTAAGTGTAGGGGAACAGTTCTCCTGCAAGTGAATACCCACCATCAGTAAATAAGTTTTCTCATTCAGTTGTCACTAATGCCCACAATCCAAGTGGGTGATTGCTGGAATTATTTTAAAATCCAGAAAGGATRTGATGTTGCTGTTCCACTTGGGCTATGATTCAGTTAAGGAATGTTCCAAGGCTGTTAGGGGTTGACTGATTACCTCTTACTCCCTTCTGCAGTCAGATAACAAAAGTTTCCCTACAGACAGTCCCCACCTTAGTTGTGGAGGAGTTTCTGGTACAGCCAAGGGATGCTTCACTGCTCAACCCATTACTCAAAGTTTGAGGAATAACAGGAATTYCTGGGATCCTACAGCGGCTTGAGGACCGGGTAGTTTATGGGATTTGCTACCTCAATAATGCAGCACATATCAGGACTTCCTTTCTTCCTTCCAAATAAGTTAACATGAAAGTTTCTGTCAGTCTTTTATCTCAGATAAATCAAAACATTTCCATCCAGTAAGTTATCGTATAAATTCAGTAAATAATCAAGTTAATRAGCCAGCAATCAAAAAAAMCACCAAACCAACCCAAATTTATCACAAATAACCTGATAGATATGAAAAATCTGCAAGACCACACTGAGGAAACCCTCATCACCATGGCCTCCTGCCAGGATTTGTCCCCAGCAGATGTTCCATTCATATTCTCTGTTCTGTCTCCAGATCACCATGGTCGTTTCATGTAAAAATCAGATTTTTCCAGAGATCCTGGCTGGTCTTACCTTAAATCTCTGGGCACCCAGCCCAAATGTGCCTGAGGGAAGACACCTGCATCAAAAGTTGTCTCAGGGCATGCTGGCAGCAACACTTTCTCTGGACAGGACCTCAGACAAAACCACAAGGTTTCTGTCCAGCTCTGCCTGAGATTTTATTTCACTTTTTCCAGCTTCTTTTGGGGTTTAGCAATGAGTTTCTCTTTCTACTCCTGCTGTTTTCCACTGGGAGTTTCCTGTGTTTGGGAGGAAACATAGATATTAAAAATACTGCAAATTCCCTCTTAAATGAGCATGTAATTAAATACACAGAAAAAAAAAATAGAAAGGAAGTCAGAAAATTATTCTTTCCTAGGTTTTTTATGTGCAATTCATTTTGAAGCAGCCTAGTTTGTTGTGTCTCTGATCTCTAAAATAGCTGAAGAGCTGCACATCCTGCCCTTGGGATAGGAAACCCACCTGCAAGAACAGATTGGAGTGTGGTGACCCATCCTCATGGAWCTGAAGCTAAAGAAGGCAGTACAAAAAAAGGGGGAGGAAAATTGCCATCATTATATTCCTTGAATGCATTAAAAATAAATGTTTCTAAGRTAAAGGAGAGCATTGCTTATCTCTAAGGGGGTGCAGCAACATGAGAGAGACACCTGCAGCAGAAGAAGCTCCTGAAATAAGCCTTTCCCCTAAAATTAAGGATTTTACTGCAATCAGCAATAGCCCGAGAATTTTAACCTAATGTACCTAATGCACATTTTCAAGGTGTACTTAAAATCAGAAAGTGGAAATTACAGAAATTTTCTGAATTAATTTAAATCCCAGTCTTTGATTATGTGTAAGAAATTAGCTGAGCAGCAAACAGTGATTGCAGCATACCTATAAACTGTAGTTGAATTACATTACGAGCATAACACTGCAGTCAAATAAATACTACACAAAACTATTAACTATCAAGATCATGCTACTCTTTTTTCTCTTTTTTTTTTTTTTTTTTCAGAAAACCACACTTAGGATTTTTATCGCCTAACCATAGGGCTGTTAAGCTGTAATAAAATATTGTATCAGGAAAAGCTAGAACAAGCTGTAATAATAAAACCTTGATTATAAGATGTACAAAGAGATAATATCTATCAGATAACCTTTCTTCATCTAATTTGTGTAGGATTTTTTTGCTACATTTATGCTTGCAAATGGAGAAGTAAAAATTATTTATATTTTWATCAAGCTTCAGTAATTTTAGTTTGCTCACGTTCCCCTTTCTCTGTAACCATGAAGACATTTGTTTCCAGTCTTGCATTTCAGTCATGAAAAAATCAGTGTGGAGAAGCATATGAGGAAAAGAGAGGAGATTATATAAAGAATAATATGTAAGTGATTTGCAGTGAACAGTTGCAAAGCTCATGAGTATTCTGCGGGCATTTTGTGTGTTTCAGAAACACAGGAACTGGAGAAGCCATAAGTGAAATAATTTTCTCCTTTATTTCAGCAATTGACTGGAGATTAGAGAAAAATAGGCACTAATCTTTCATTCCACAGGCAGCAGCAGGAACTTGCCATGTTTAGTCACTACAGAAGGGCTTCAATTGCCATGAGAGGAAAAGTGGCAGAACCTGACCCTCAGCCACATCCTCCTCACAGCAACAATTCAAGGTCAACCCCATGGAATACATCCTCTCACAATTCCTTTAGATTTGAAATGTAAATTATTAAAAATTAAAATATTTCTTTTTGGGATTGTCAAAATCGCTTGCAGTGAATTTTATTTTTGATGGCACATTCCCAAGTAAACTATCAAGATAACTTCCTCACAGAGTTTTTCTGACACATTTTATTACAGGCTGCAATTAAAACTATAAATGTTATATTAACCTTGATCAACATGTCTTCATAAATAAGCTGTGCAAAACTCCTTACCTTCATATGCATTTCATGRGGAAGAATGGGAGAAAATAGATTATTTTTCAAATCTTAAGTTCTAATGGTGTTACTGACTAGGAAAGCATAAGAATATAAGCCTAACTTTTTCAAGAAACTGTCTTTTGTAAGTTCAATCAACATTTTATTTGCACAGTTTTCACCAAAAAAATATAATATTTCTATCCATTTTCTAAAAATGTGTGGGAAAAKAATACCTCAGGTCTGCTTTTATGAACTTTAATCTGTAATATCTGCGGKCTTTAATAACCTACACAGGGCAATAATAAATACCTTTGTACTCATTGCCTGATTTCTGATTTGGGTTTTGGTTGATGCTGACTCCACTAAAATATAGTTTAGGTGAATGCCACTATTAAGTGATATTATTCTTTAGCTGGAAACCAAAGATGAAGATTGAATAACAAATGCTGCTTATTACCAGATTGCAAAGACAAACTTATATTTTAAGATAAAGACACCACTTTCAGAAAGCTTGAAAAAAAGTTACTGACAAACCAGCATCTCACTTTCCTTTCAAGAACAGTAATTACATGATTGGGTTGTCTATGTAATTATCATTGATTTTTAGCAGGCATTTAATGCTACGTTCATGAAATTTTTAGTCTGTAGAGAATGTATTTTCTGGTTTTTAGCATGGTGTCCAATCAAACACTTCAAATATGGTTTAAGCCTATCTATAGGTTATCTGAACTAGATTTATTTTACCTCGCTTTATTCATAATTTTTTTCAGTTTCCTTGCCTAGATTTTCCCAAGACTGGTGGGTAGTTCCGTGGTGGAGGAAAATAAGTTATATTTCTGTTCATAGTATCTATATTCCTTGAAGAAATGTGGGATTCTGAGATCACCTAGTGTGAAGAAAAAGATGAAGTTATTATGGGACATTGAAACAGATAAGAAAGAAAATTTCCACTTCTCTAATTAAGACAATATGGATGGGTCCTGCTCATGGATTTTGCAGAAAAGCTTCAGGAAAAAAGGATGAGCTCCTCAAATAAGATGGAAAAATTGACAACTCATGCCTCAAGCCTCAGCTCACACACACATATCCAAAAAATTGTAAAGAAATATARGCCAACAAGAGTATTTATGACCTATTCATGCGATCTAAGTATTGTAATTTCTTGAAAAACTTATGCTGTTAAACAGAGCCATTAATAAATGTAAGAAAATAAGCCTTGAGGGAGTTTGGCAGGTGTTTGGTTTAGTTTTTTAAGTTTAGTTTCTTTGGTTG
>NW_026624107.1:114571-117303 GCF_030028575.1 Malurus melanocephalus | reverse complement strand
GTAGTTCCCATAATTAATTTTTCCCAAATATAACATTTTAAGGAAGGTCTTGTAATTTAAGTGGCTGAAAACTACTTTAGCTGACTTGTTTGATAATATCAGAAGAAAAAAACACCACACAGATCTGACAAAACTGCTCAGCTGCGTTTTTTGGGGGGGATTATCTCTGGCAAGGTCTGATCCACCTCTAGTTTCAATGCAGCAGCCATGCACATTGATGCTGACAACTTGTCACATTTACAGCACAAGTTTGTCGTGGAAAACCTGCTTTTTGTGTGTTTATCCCTAACTGCATTCTAAATGGAAATTAGGAAGCCAAAGCTATGTGTTTTCAACAGGAATCTGTAGGCTTTTGTTTAAAAAAAAAAAACTAAAATTTTTACAGTCACAGCAGCTGGGGCAAATTCTAGAAAGATTCACACAGTTTGAGCACTACCTCTTGACAAATGATTGTGGTATTTTGTAAAATTATGTAATAAACACATTAGTAATATATTAATGATGTAATAAATAATAGATATTCCATGGCAATAGTAATAGCAGTAGTAACAGGAGCAGTAATTACAAGACTAAGAGCAAGACTAACATTAAGTAATGGCAATTAAAATATGAATAGCAAATGTAGTAATTCCATAGTAAAATATGCACCATGAATATGAAGTAATTCCATAGTAAAATATGCACCATGAAGGCAGGGTCAAGATTAAATAAACTCCCTCTGAGCTGTGTCCCATACATGGCTGAAGCCCAGATGGCTTTACTAAACTTTTAGGCACAAAAACATTTATCCACAAAGAGTGTAACATCAAGATCTTAATGAACTGTACTTAATTCAGCATTTAGTCCCAAGAAATGGGAAAATAGTAGTGACATTTAGATTGTGCTTAGGGTACCCAGAGTACATTTAAGATGTGGGTTCTTTTACAGGTAAAAGTAAAAATCATTATTATGCCACCTCCAGTCTTATTCTTTGTGCACATCGCATAAAAATATGCAGAGGTATCTAAGTTAAAAGTGTTTTAAGCATTTTTAGTACAGAGGGAACCAGTTATTTCTGAGATAATAGTTCAGATTGAGAAAGGATAAAGAGAGAAGCAATTGATGCCTGTCCTCTCAAACAAACATTCTCAGTTTCTTCCTCTTCAAACAAAACTTGAGTTCAGCCTCTCAGCAGTTTCCCATCTTTGCAAAATGATGGGAACTATTATTTCCTCATGAGAACCCTGTGAGAGGATTATTCATTTTGTTATGGCACATCGTGATGCCAAGTCATCAGGAAGGAATCACAGGATATCGTCCTGATGTCCTGTGCATAATGTTTTTTAAATATTACGTCCATAAAGTCAATCTCCTCTGTCATTTGTTGTAGATTTCAGCAAAATTTAGAGAACACAGAGTCTTTTACTGGTGCCCCTGGTACTGGGAGTGAAGCCATTGGCATGGCTTTTCCAAGGAACATTTGAGATATTCCGTATCTACTGAAACGTTCAAGTGGAAAATCAATAGGCAGATGATGGTCGATAATAACTCTTTAATGACAGCAGAAATTCAGATTGCAGAGTTGCATGCCATTAAATTATTCAGTGTTTTGTAGCTAGGCACAATAAAGCAGGAGTTATTTACACCAGAGACATGAGACTTTGGACCAAA
Source organism: Malurus melanocephalus (assembly GCF_030028575.1). Taxonomy (NCBI): domain Eukaryota; kingdom Metazoa; phylum Chordata; class Aves; order Passeriformes; family Maluridae; genus Malurus; species Malurus melanocephalus. The sequence goes on along the minus strand of NW_026624107.1, from coordinate 115,653 downwards.
AATTCCATTTGTGACATTTCAGGTGGCAGCGAGCTCGTCGATACAGGAGCAGCAAACAATGGGGCAACCATAAACAAGAACATAAACCTAACTATAAACCACCACAAAAAAACAAAAAAAAACCAAAAAAAACAAAAAAAAACCAAAAAAAACCCCCAAAACAAAACAAAACAAAAAAACAAAAATAAAAACAAAAACAAAAACAAAAATTACAATATGTTTTCTAAAGTAGTTTTACAAATGACAACGATAATGCAAATGTAGATGAAGTGGCATAATGATCTTACAGCAGCAGCCCAGGCTCCTCAAAACGACAATCAGAGATGCTGGGATGAAAGCTGCAAGATGCCTGCTGGTTACCTGCTAATCAGAGARCCATCAATCAAAAGCACACTGCCTTAAGATCTTTAGATTTTTGAGAGAGTAAATGAACACACACACACGCAAAGGATTCACTCTCAAGAGGACTAGGACGTGTTCTCGCTACAAAATTTTAATTGGGTAGCAAAAACTGTGTTTATTCAGTTGGTTTTGCTGTATTTTTTTTTTTTTTTTTTCTCATTTCCACCTCAGCTGGGGTCACTTTCTTGTTGATTTTCTGCTCCTCTTGTCTGATGTATTTTTACCTCTCTTTTACCTTTCTCAGCACATATGAATTACCTGAGTGTGTGGATTCCAACGCTCGAAAAAGAAGGGGCAGGAGGTTCTCAGTCACATTTCCTSTCCTCTTTTCAAAGAAAACCTTGAGATTCAGAAAATCAGTATTCTGCACAAATCCTTAACTAGTAGGAATTTGGCTTACTCACAGTGAATTTAACACGAATTTATCTCAAAATGATATGACATTATTTCAAAAAATAGTGATTGACAGAGCCTGGTGGCAGAGAAAACAGGTACAAGCTGCACTGCTCAAAATTGCAATTAGGTGAAAAGAGAAACTTTCTGACTTTGAGGGTGGTTAAATATTGCAGCAGCTTTCCAGAGAGTCTGTGAAAACAGTCATCCTTGAAAATACTCAAATCTCAGCTGGGTGAGGCCCAAAACAACATGGAAATGTTGGCTCTGCTTGGATAACAGGGATA
>NW_026624107.1:104211-112830 GCF_030028575.1 Malurus melanocephalus | reverse complement strand
CCTCATGTTTAGTGTATCCTCCTGCACATACTTAATTCAAACATTTCAATAGTACTAGATAAAACATTTTAACCCTATTTGTTCACAGCTSACTCAAGTTTATTTCTCTACCACTCTGCAGTTTTAGCATAAAGATGAAAGTTTATATATTCAATATATAAATTTTATAAATTATATATTAGTAGATTTTTAAATGTAATTGGAGAAATATTCCTAKTCAATGGATTTAAATGCCCACATAAGTATGGACCACAAAATTATAACACATAAGATGAAGAAATTTGTAGACACACACTCACATATATGTGTCTTTTTATAACAAAACATGTTTCTACTAAGGTCCTTACCATGCATAATATTTCAGTTAGAATCTTCACATTTAGGATTTTCCTTTTTTTCTTTTTTTTCACATATTTTTTTGATCTCTCCTGCACGTAACTCTCCTGCCAACCAGACTATTTGCATGGTACAAATAGGAGGAGCTCTCTCACAGAGGTCACCAGAGTATCAGAGAGAATATCAGGTATTTCTCGGTGTTCAGCAAGACATCATTTGACATTATTAAAGGCACCCAGCAGTGCAAGAATTTTTATTACTTCATATGGCATGACACCATTTAAAGAAATGCATGTACAAGGGCAAATGGAACTGTTTCAGATTGTACCTGGCACTAGGCAACCACAAAAGCAAAATCTGGGACGGAAAGAAAAGGAAAAAAAMAATTATAAAATAAATTTGACAGAAGAAAAGTTTAGCCAGAAATTCTAGCTCTGCTTATCTCATKATATTCATCAGATCTGAGTGGTTTTTGCAAGAGAGCAATGACTGTGGTACTTCATCAGCTTTGTGAACTGTTTTAGCAGTCTTAGAATATATCCAAAATCCCAATAAAATTACAGTTAAATTGGGAGGAACGTAGGTTCTCACAATATAAGCTGAGGAAACAGCTGAAAAATAAACAATTTTGATGGAAAATATATTAAGGTAAAATAAGGAAAACCATTTATCTTCAGATTTAATTTTGTGAGCTCTTTCTGCACAAAAAGTCAGGTCTTTATTTATTCTGTTACCTGTCCTTTTCGGTTTAGTTTGTTTTCATTTTTTTTTTTAAATCCACTGTGCTAATTACAGAAAACTCTGGTATTATTAGATATTTATAATCCCCTGGTAACACCTCCTAATCTCTCCCTTTCCCTAGATAACAACCTCACAGCTCTGCAGGCTTTATTCTTTTAATCACTTCCCACACAATAACACTGCAGTACATGACTGAACACAACCTCTGAGAAATACCTGGATGCAAATATTCCTCACTCACACCTTCTTTCTCTCACATTGCACTCTCTTCCAACATTTCCTTGTCATCTCCTGTCCTACTTGGAGCAYGCAGGACACCCCAGACCAGTGGCAGTTTCTCTGTCGTTGAAGCATTTTTCCAACTTTCAACATTTGTAATCAAGAAAATCAAGAAACAAGCAAATTTGACCTGTTTCAAAATTTCCATACATTGTAATCTTCGTGATCAATACTGTCTCATTTACACCTTCTTTATTATTTGCTTGACTTGATAATGAGTCAACTTTATGAAGCTGAAAAATTTTTTACAGTGCACAGATTTTTAACTATTGTCCATATTATTGCTGTTGCTAATGGCTGTTCTTCCTTCCAGTTTTCTCAACATGCTCCATGATCTTCCTTCATTTTAATTTTGCCTGTTTTAATGCCATAGGTATCATAAAACCAAGAAAAAAAAAAAAAAAAAAAAAAAAAACAACAACAAAAAAAAACCATCTCTTCTTCCCTAATTCTTGTGTTCCCAGGGGAAAGTAGCCCTTTAGCACCAGAGAAATCATTTTGCACACAACAATACCCTCAGCTGGCTTTAATTGGGATTTCTCCATGACCTTCACAAGGAAATTGTTCTCCTCCAAAAACCTAATGACTTCCTCATGTCAGCTGCTAATGGGTTTTTCCTCCTCGACCTTGGGGATGTCCCCAACTTTCTGGACCTCTCCATCTCCCAGCAGCTGGGAACCACCACTGTCCCTGTGTTTATGGGATATTTGTTTCAACAAAGGAGGAACTTTTTTGAAATGAGGAGCAACCCCATTTCATCTATCTCATGCCACCTGCTCCCTACCAGCATCTCTTYTACTTTGCAAACAACTTTTATCTCAATTATCACTTTTATCTTTTTTTTTWWTWWTYMMTTATTGCTTTTRTCACACTTAATKCTGGGTRTTCACATGGTCARAGMTTTATCATCATGTTTTCTTTACATGTTGCAAATTAATAAAAATGTTAGCATGCCACATACATTTACTAATAAATAACTAATAAATTAGTTATATAACTAATTAKATRGTTATATAATTATATAGTTATAATTAGTTATATAACTAATAAATAACTTATAAATACTAAAAAATTAAGGGGATCACTTCCTCTAAATAATGTGGCTTGCTTTATGTTTTGGGTTTGTTTGGTGCTTGTTTTATTTCCTTTCCAGAAAAATCTAAGCATCCCTACGAGACATTTGCTCTCTAAGCACGTCATGTTAAAATCACAAGCTTAAAGCTCTGTTTAGACAGCTAAGCTGAAAGGACTAAATCTCAGCACTGAAATGATAGAATTAATAGTTCAAAAAAGAAAAACACAAACTACAACCAGCTCTTTGAATATATTTTGCCTTTCAGCAGCACTCTGAATAAAAAGCATTTATATTTCCATTTAACTTCGGACAAATTTTAAAGTTGCCAAGCATTTTAGAAATAAAKAAAATTACATAATAATGAGTGTAAGGAAAATAATTCTGGATACCATAGGAAAGTAAACAGCAGACCCACAGCAGCAGGCCATTGGGATTTCAGTGGAAAAATTACACGAAACAGAGGAGTGGGGCTGTGGGTGTCTGTGCCAGGAGAGAGGCTCATGATGGCTGTGGCACCACAGGACTGGAAAAATACACAACTCCTTCCTTTCCTGAGTGCCACTGGCACTTTTATCATCRAGACCTTGCAGCTGTGACCACTTTCCTGCATTAATAAAACCCTGATTAAYAATTTGATGCCACCTCTGGACACCAGCCCAAAACACTTGAAGGAAAACTGCTTGCTGAAAAGCGAAGGAGGAACAGGGTGGTGAAACCTGAATGAACAATTTATGGGGATTTTTTGAGTGCATGACAACCCTGTCTTCAAATGATGACAAGAGCCTGCTCAGGGGATGTAGGCACCTAATTCCAGTGTAAAGAGTCTGCTGAGCCACAGGGATGTGGGCTCCTGAATATAAATCAGGAGTCAGCATCCCCAGAGACTGAAAGGCTTTGTCTTTKCTTGTGTGCCTCCTATCACAAAACACTCACAAACAGGTGCAAGCTGTTCAACTTGTTATTATTTCAGTTTTTCTTTTGTTAGGAAAAAATTACGAAGCGTGTCTCTATTGAAAATTCATAATTTGCTTGTTTTCGTTTTTGTGGTAATAGGTTTTTTGGTTTTTTTTWAATTATTTTCTGAATAAAGACTTAGGATCATGCCAGAATAAAATAAAAAGCAAACAATAAGTACTATGATCTCATATGCAATTTAAGCAGAATTGCCCATATTAACTTGTCAAGAAAATAAAGTAGAACATGTGGTTTGCCTGCCCACAAATTTCTATGTGTTTTTGGTTGCATTCTGATTCAATATTGACTTTTTTTTTTTTTTGAGGTTTGGTTATTTCAATGAAAAAGCCTTTTGCAAACTACTGCAAACTGCAAACCTGAAATTTGTCTAATCAACAGCTTGAATGTTTGTAATTTTAAAGAAATCCTTTTGTGAACATTTGTGCCTACTACAAGATAATATGTTGACTATCTATGGTAAACCATGCCTAAATATGAATGATGTGTATTAAAAGTCAATCAAAATTAATTTTTAAGAAACAACATTACAGTCTTTGGAAATTTCCTCTTATTTATGAACCTCAGAGTAATTAAAGATCATTTACTCTGCATGTAAGGGGAGTGGGATGGGGTGAAGTAGGTGAGTTTGCACATCTTCAGAGAAATCAGAAATTATCATAGGAGGGTATTCTTACACCAAATACTCTGAACAGGATCAGCAAGAGCAACAGATAACTGCTTTTGTGATAAACCAGATCCAGTGTAGCAGGAAGTGCTAACGTTCAAAAATCAAAAATTATATCATATGGACTTACCAAATCCTGATACTTCAACTTACAGACATGCTGTGAATCATAATGTAGGATTTACTTATAATGTTCATAGGTAAATTTTGAATTTCTGGTTATCAGTACCCTCTGATTTCTAGGAACTTAATTAAAACCTCATGATACTTTGAAAATTAAAGAGTTTTTTGACTCTGCTATTAATTATGAGGGCATAGGGTAAACAAATAACAAAGGCAGACAGAGTACAGTTAAAACAGTTTGTGGTGTTTGGTTGTTTTGCTATGCCCAGACGAGTTTAAAATGTCAGACACGCCTTTTCACCCTCACATTTAAATAATTTAACTAGTCAACTTCATAAACTATCATTTGACATCGTATTAACAAAAAAAAAAAAAAAAAAAAAAAGGAAGTACGGATAAATTAATTCTATGAAATTCTTTTATTTCAGATTTTTTTTTTTATATTGTCAGTGATTGGAGTTTTTTCAAGGCTGGATGAGACAGATCCACCTGACCTGATGCAGWGCAAGCTCTGGTCCCACCTGTGTGWCMATCTTCTCCTGTGGCTGCTGAGTCTGAACGAGGGTTGTGAAGATGAATCAGGGACTCTGAGTTTTYCTTTTTACAGATAATGAGCTTGAGCAATATAAATCCCCTACATCTTATCTGTTTGAAATGAAAGAGCTTGTCATGCAGCAAGGTCTATTCAAATCCATCTCACMGTGCATTAAACTATATTACTAAATAAAATTGGGATCTTTGAAGTAGTTACTGYACCAGGATATTGTGCTAAAATCAGGCTTGGGCTTGATATGATGCCTTTATACCAATAGCTGCATGTGTAGATGAAAAACAGATTACCAGGAGTAACTAAATTGATACCTCATATATTAATCAATTCTAATATTCTTTACAGATGCTTTGATGATCATCATGTGGAACAGGTGCCTGAACAAGCTTTATTTAAGTGTTAAACTTACCATACAATTTCATTTCAACCCTCACACACCAGTATAATATACATATTTGTACTGAGTGAATGTTTTTTCCAGCGTTCTGAAGCAAATTTTGAGTTTCCTGCACTCTCCTGTAGCTTTAAAAGCCTCACTTAAATGCAGATTTGAAAAACAGCCACTACCAAAGAGAAGTTTTCTGCATAAAATCCTACTGTGCCTTTTTATACAGCATAAGTGCTCCAAAGTTTAGAGGGAGCATATTTTTTACCTGGAATGTCTTTGAAAGTGATCATAATTTCCTCTTTTACAAGAAATGAGGCTCATACTTAGTCAGCAGGTAGACATGACCTGGACAATCTTCTTTTGCAAACTTTTAAAGATTCCCCTCAGCTCACACAGCCCTGACAAAAAAAAAGATGCCACCTTGCAATTAAAGAGAGCAGAAAGAAATTAAACTGTTTTATCCACAATGAAAAATACCGTCACCGCCAAAATTACAGAGGGGAGATGTTAGCGTGAAATGATACAGCCCTCAAGTTCCTCTCACAAAAAAGTTTCTGCATTTCTTTATCTAATTAGAATGTCACATTGCAGAAATCATCGCTGTTCTAATGCTTTCCCTGCTGCAGTCGTGACTTTAAAAGCATATTTGTTGCACAGGCAGCTGCTGMTGATGACTACCATTATTTCCCCCGTTCTATAGTTCAATTGCAGACTCTCACAAAGCGTTGTGACACGGCTCTGGAGCAGCCCTGTAATTTCCCCAAAATTACTGGGAACTTTGGGCAGGGCTGTTTGGAGTGAATTGGCATCATTCACACAAATRAACTCACATTTTTGATGCTGTCTTTGCTCCCTCTAAGATGTGTTAGTTACAGTCACTTTTTTTCTGCCAGCTACAGTCTCTCTCCTCTGTTATCCTTCTAACTTCCCAAAGTTTTTTGGAAGAGAGGTGCAGATCCCTGAATTAAAAAGTAACAACAAATAGAGATTTTAAATGATATAAAATAGCTCTGACAACAATAACATTATTAGTGAGATCACCTTCCTTGCATTTTCAGATTGATAAATCCCCATGACAGGAGTAGGAGGCAGAGTGCACATGTGAGAGGCAAACAGTGAAAAAGGACTTAGATTAATTAATTAATATGCACATATGGACCTGTGATTTCTGTAAATGGTAAAATGATCATAGATCCACGGCAACACAGTGTAAAAATAATAAATAACCTGCTGCCACCTGCTGCTCGTGAGTCTGAGCTGTCRTGTGGCATCATTTGGGTTTGATTTACCTTTGTTTAGTGTTTGGAGGAAACAACAGGTTTCTGTTGAGRAAATATTTCTGCAGMATTGGGAAAAAAACCCCTACATAAATCTGTTCAGCACCACAGTTATTTTAAYTTACTTGTCCAAAATTAAAGGTTAAAAATTAAAAAATTCTTCAAATATCATTAACATCTTATTCGAATATTTTTTTTAAGTTTCTTCTCCCACAGAATATCAACCGTTCTCCAGGAAAAATTATGGATGCACAACACATGGTGTTGTTCTTTTTTCCAATTTTTTAAAAAACATGTGCTAAACATTGTCCATCATTTATTTGTCAGATACTAATGCTGGAGCATCTCTGTAGAAAAGCAACTATTTGTATTGCAAATGTTRCCAACTTTTTTTTATGGCTTGAGAATGACTTGATCTTTTTTAACTCTATAGCTAACAATTTGTTAGCTTAATCTTTTTTCTTCCCTTAGAAATATAGATATGGATTATTTGAGGTAAGTATTCAACACATTGTCGACTAATTTGCATAAATAAATGGAGCAACATTATCAAAAATGTCCTTGAAAAAATGAAATTATCAATTATGGTATAATTATGGTATAATTAATCCTGTTTATCTTTAAAAAAAACAGTAAAACTCTGTGCACTGCATGGTTCCTATCTGCTACGTTTTTAATTAGGGAATTCTTCCAYAGGAGCACAGATAACTCTATTATTAAACCTTTTTTTCTTTCTTTTTTTCCAAAATAATCTTATTAATTTTATTCTTGAGTACAGTCCCTGACTGTTATGAAGCAAGCATTACAATTTTCTCCAGCAAACGGACTCTGAACTGCTTCTGAGCAGGTATTTGACAGCCTTGAGTAGCCACACTTTATCCTCRTGTTCTTTTCTGAGGTGTTAATTAACACAGAGTCACCTTTTGGAAGAGCTGTTATTAAGTGCAGGCAGCCTTTTGCTCTAAGATGATGCCAGCAAAGTAATTGTTCACATATCTGAGGCTGCTATTTATTGTTATATTTATTTATTTAACTGCACAAGAAGCTGTGTTATATAGAAAAAAAAAAATAGAATAATCTAATAGAATAGTCCAGAATAACCCCATATAGTTTAGTTGTGTATTTCCAAAGGGATTTTTGAAAGTGTTCCATATTGACCAGGCCCTGCTACCATTGACCTCAAAACCTTAATTACAATGGGAAAAACCATTATGTCAATGCCACATGGCTTTTTATAATCCACTAAGAGGTTTTATTTCTGAATGTGTGAAAATACTATCCCTAACAAAAAAAAAAAATAAAAAAAATAAAAAAAATAAAAAATGGAAGTCTACTCTGGAAAAGAAATTGTTGTTTGCATTTCTGCTGGCCTAGTTTTCAACAGATGCGACTGTTGTCTGATAAGAAAAGGCAAATCTGATGGAAAGGATGTTTTTTAGAAAAGGTACCTTGACACTGTGGAAATCAGAAATGTTTTGAAAGAAGACATTTACCTAAATCCTTCAGACCATGCGGGAAATAAATAAGGCTTTGATTTCCTGAATAGGAAATTTTCATATTTTAAAATGGATAATCTAATTATGATGACGGAATTAGTGATAAAGTGCATTTTAAGACTAATACTTTGATTAAAAAGGCTAATAGTCATGTCATACCTCTTGTACACAGCATCCCTCAAAGAATTCCTAGAATGGAGGGTTTTTTTGTATAAAATGTCTTCATATTTTATTTATTATATTATCTACAAATCTACTCAGTATTTAGAGACTCTCCCTAAAAAGAAATCAGAAAATAACCGATTATGAAAAGGGCTTTATTTTCTGAATCAACAGCAAATACTTCTAAAACCCATTGCTGTCCAATGATAGCAGAGCATGAATGAATAATTTTGGATAAGTATTTTGTRTATAGTCCTCAAAACTTCTTGAACTTCCTCCTCCTACTTCAAAGCCTGCAATTACTGTGCCATTTGGAAACCAGGAAAGAAAAGCTTAATTACATAGCTTTGTAAATGTTTATTATTTATGGTCCATGGTTTAGGATCGATAGAGCTCTTATCTGAAAAATTAAAAATTGGCTCTTCAAGGGGTGCATCACAACCCAAAATATCTCTCCTCCCATCCTTGCAGCGAAATCAGTAATGAATGGCACATTTTTCTTCATCCTTAGTGCTGGTGTAAGTTAAGGACACAAAAAAAATTCCCAAAAGGC
>NW_026624107.1:100350-103652 GCF_030028575.1 Malurus melanocephalus | reverse complement strand
AAAAAAAAAAAAAAGAAAACAAGACCCAAAACCAAACACCTTAAATAAAACAACTGAAATAGCTCTGGAGAATTTCTCCTGGAGAGAAGTTTATGAACATTTGCATCCACTCAGGGAGAATTTAATCAAACATGTAAGTATTTAAGATCCTAAGATACCATTTTTTTTGTAAGTCTATAGATAGAAAATTAATGTCTAAATCAACATCCAGGAAACTGTCAGGAAGGAAAAATTTGCAAATAAATAATCCTTCTCAGAAGCCTTCTTTACCATTTTTTTTCTGAAACACAATAGCTACCATATACAGCATGCTCACACACACAAAAAAATATTGAAAACAATTGTTTTACTTAATTTTGCACTACCATTCTGTTTAATTCCAGGCTTGGGAGTCTAAATTTCTTAAGCTTGGCACTGGATTTCTGTTCATTTTATTAATTTATGTAAGTTCTCTTGTCATCAGAATCAATAATTTGAAACGGGATTTTGGATGGTTGATAAGGTCTGTAGGAAACCCATCACACAGTGAAATATGGGAATTACTCTGCTCTTTTGAAAACTGAAATTGCTGGCAGAATGATACCTGTCGATGAAAAGCGATTTATTGGGCGTCTAATAACAACATAAATTACAAAACTTGAAGCTGAATATAGTGGATGAATAGAAAGGTTTGTTAATCATTAACCTGAGCATAATTTGTATTTGATTAAAAAACCAAACAAGCCTTTGAACATTGATCTTGGTTGTAGGTTTAAGAAATGAAGATCAAACTGAAAGGAATGTAAAAATTTTGCTAGGCTGCCCAAGGAAAATTAGATCATAGGGTACAGTACATGGAGGATAAACTATTTTCTTGTCCCAAATTGTAGAATAAATATCAAATCAGACAAAAATCCTCTTCATAGGTGCCTCAGAAAGCAAAAAGAGCAGTTCTGGATAAACTCCAGAGCAATATTTTACCCAGTATTAGCACGAGGACAATGGGAAATCCTTTGATGATGGTATTTAAGCTTGGAATTGCTTAACTGCTCCCAAAAAGCCAGCAWTTTTTTATGGAAAAGCCAGAAAATTCCCCTGAATTCAAGAACAGAAGCAAACATTTTTATGGCAGTTTATACAGCTTAGCAAGGGATTGAACTCCATGCTTCTAGAGATTTTTCAAACTCTGKGTTTTTCTAGAGAGTATTTTATGGTTCATTTTGGCAAAATATTTCAGCTTTTACTACTGGCCCACTGTTAAACTCATTGCCATCACTGTCAAACCAAAAACAGATTTGAGAAAAACAGAGCCCAAATACTGACAACCAAAGTGGTCTTCACAAGACCCTGCCCTTGATTTATTCCATGAGTTAACCTTGGGAAAAAAAAAAAAACAAACAAAAAAAAACTGAATTTTTTTTCTCAGGTACAGGGCAAACAATGTTAATTTATTTCAAAGTGTCTGGCTGAGAGGAGCRCTAATGAAATGCACTGGATATAATTTTAAGAGCTATTGTTATTGTTATAGTGGCTCAGCATTTCATCTGAAGGGCGTATTTTTATTAAATATGATTGACAGGCAGCAAATGTCAAAGTCGTATAAACGTCCCTGCAAGGAAGTCAATCTTTGTTCAAGGTTCCACCATTGGAAGTTAAGCAAGTAGATTAAGCCAATTAATTAGCCATCGATTCAACATGAACGTGACAAAGTCCTTTGTCAGAGACATCTGCAGTGCTTAAATTTCAAAAGTGATGTAAAATAAATTGGAACTAATGCCGAGCGGCAGGGGTGGAATGTGGGAATCATCGAGTGGGCGTGAGGGTTTTTTCCTGCAGGAATATCCTCTCCTACTGCCTGTGGAACAGGAACAGGCAGTGGCACGTGGCTCTGAGATGCTGAAGCAGCAATGTCTAAAGTTATTTGGAAATTTGCTTTTTTTAGAGTCGTGTCGCAGTGCTCAGAACGAGAAAACGAGCAGCCTAAAAATCTCAGCTGCACCTCTGTTTTACTTCTCACCCCTGTTTCACTGCTTGGTACCCCCAAAGCTGCCTGGATCAAGTGTTGAAGGATAATTTTTTCATCTCTTGAGAACTTTGAGGGGTTCTTCTGAAGCCTGTGAGGTTGTCCAAGGCTTTAATCTCCATATTGATGACCCATCTGCTTAGAGAGTTTGCAGCTATCTCACAGCACCAAAATGCTGAGCTTTATTCCTACATCATTAACTTCTGTTCACAGGCACAGCCCAATAAAAATTAGTACCAACATATTAGTTTTCACCTCTTTCTGTCACTCCTACATCTTTTCTTTTTTTTTCCCCCCCAAGAAATTCCGAATCAGTAATTCTTTATTTCCATTCTACTTCAGGATGTTTTTCCTGAACGCATTTTACTGGTCTGTTGGTGCAGAATGAAATGCCCTCTGCACACAAATTTTTCTCACTGCTCATTCACAAATAGAGAATTGCACTTYGTGTCTCACTCAGATTGCCCTGATTTTATAGAGCTAATGAATATTAATAATTTTGTGTTGTTCCTGTAACATTATTCCCCTAAATGTGTATATCTCGTTATTTTGGGAATTTGGGAGCTGGTGTCACCCAATTTCAGTGGGCATCTTGAAAAACTAAGAGACGTATTTATGCTCAGATTAATTCCAGCTGGGTCATASAGTTAAACTTTGGAATGGGATTATGACAAAAAAACTAAATGTRCCTCCATTTTTCCCTTGACATCCTAAAGGAAAAGATGGAGAGCTCATAAAATGGTGTGGTGACCTTGGGAATACATTTCTATTACAGCTCTTGGCATTGTTTAGACACTGTTGTGAATTTATGAAGTGATTAAACCGACTTCATGTTTGCCCTGAAGCTGAAATCCTCCACTGGCAGGGTTATTTTTTTGTTTGGGTGGTTTTTTGGGGGTTTTTTTCAGATTTTTTCTGAAATTCCAAATTACTTTTTTTTTTTTTTTTTTTCCACTGGCTTGGGTTCAGGTAAAACACAACAGAAGACCTTCTGGAGAACTTAGCAGCACAGATTTTTTTCCCTCTTAAGATCTTTGACAGTAACGATGCACATAATGCCTGAAATAATATGAAATTTCTTCTCAATAATTGCTGCAAAACAAAAAGTAGGAAACCAAAGTCTAAAAAGTGCTGCAGGTTTTTCTCAAGTGCTCAGTACTAGTCTGCTATGCATTTCTGGCTTCTTAAAATTGCAACTTAGTTCATTATTGATGAGATTAGACTTCTGAGTATAGACGGATTGAAAGATTAATGTGTTAAACACATGATGCAAAGCAAATTAGGATTAGCACAAAAAAAA
>NW_026624107.1:92243-100319 GCF_030028575.1 Malurus melanocephalus | reverse complement strand
TAAAATTCTGACTTACACTGTGACTCTCTCAAACGAAACATTTGGCAAAATTAACACATAATCACAGGTGAATGAAACAATTCCTCATTGCTACCTGTCCTTATTAGAAATCAGGTTTATGCACAGAGGGAAATAGCTTTGAACAAGCAGAGGAATCAAAGGAGTTCCTTTAATTTTATAAAATTAAATAAAAGTTTTATAGAATTAAACTAAAATTTAACTTAAAATTTAACTAAAATTTAACTAAAATTTAACTTATTTTAATATCATTTTAGTTGTAATATTATCACAATGACACCAATCATCCTGCTTTGACCATCACTTTTACATTCTTTTTTCTCCACTGGGAGACGGAGGTTTACAATCTGATCCCATTTTTCTCCATCCCAGRAAAGAGAAGGTTTTGTGGAGAATTGACAGCAAATTTCCAGGATCTGAAGGGGACCTGCAGGGAAGCCAGAGAGGCACCCTCCATCAGGGATTTTGGTGATGGAAAAAGGAGTAAAATTGGGGTAAAAAGGGTAAAAATCAAAAGAGGGAAGATTTACATGAGTTATTGTGAAGAAATTCTTTGTTGTGAGGGTGGTGAGAACMGGGACAAGTTTCACAGGGACTTTTTGGAAACCCCAAACCCAACAGAGCTCAAACCAGGCTGGATAATGCCTTGAGAAACCTGGTCTAGTGAGAGGTGTCCCTGTCCATGGCAGGGAAATTGGGACTAAAACATCTTTAAAGTCTCTTCCAACCCCTTAACATTCTATGAATCTATTACTAACTGTTGGGGAAATTATTATTCCATTTGGTACTCATCTTCACCCTTTCTCGTAAGCAAAAACAAAGGAAATTAAACAAAAAACTCTTCAAAAATCTCTTGGTGGACCATCACCGTTGTCCTTATCCTTTTTTAAACTTGCTTTTTTGTCAGTTTGGATTTTTTTTTGGGGGAGGGATGTAAAATTTAATATGAAGAATATGAGAATATCATTGAGTATGAAGATAGGAGGACAGCAGCATATTCATTTGGGGTTCAGAGAGGGAAGGGGAGCAGCAGTGACACTCCAGGGCACCTGTGGGCGCACCCAGGACTGGAGTTCAGAGCAGGCTCTGCCTCTCACAGTGGTACAGGTCAGAATAAATAATGCTTTGGCCATGTTTTAACAAGGGAAAAGAAAGGTGCTGCACCTGTTAACCTTATTTCATTGTTTTCTTTCAGGCTCACCATGACCCCGATTGTGTGTGGAGCTCATAATGATGCTTCAGGTTCRCCACACATTCCTGCAGAGAAATAAAATTTGCTGCCAGTTGCWGAGGACACTCAGTTAATGCAGCTGGAATTTCTCCCTTGCAATTTTGCTGCCTAATTCCAGCCTTTTTTTTCACTTCCAGCATTCATTTCCCCATTCTGGCACAGATGGGGAGCACATGTTTATTTAAATCCTGATTTTGTACCTTTAGTGAATTAAAAGCYAGTGAGAAAGTAAAAGTGATTCTACCTCCTCTCTTCAAAGATTTTTTTGTTCCTATATATATATAWAGATACATATATRTTTWTATCCTTTCTGTATYTGAAWCACTATTGCATTTATTRATGCATTGTGTTAATATTAAAACCAACCAAGAGATTAWACAAATTAAACAAAATTTAGTGAGGCCAAACAAATATGGCCTCACTAAATAATATACTGCAACTTCTGTAAATGGCATGCTAGGCTAGATGAACCATGGATCTCACCARGAGGAAGATTTCTCATGTTCCTAAATTCTTTTGACTTTTATTGATTCCAAAAGAGAATTATTGGGAGTTATAGTGAAAACACTGCATAAGGGACTTTTTTTTTTTTATTAGGGTGTTAAGGGTTTTATGAATCTGACAGAATTTAGTGGCTGCAATATATATTCACCTACAAACTACTGACATGCTAATCAAAAGTCTTTTTATATGCAGTGTCCCTAAACCAAGATAAAACYACAGAGTTATCAGCCCTGGAAACAGAAACAAGCTTACCTCAAACTCCAYAGATTGGTACAGCTTAATTTTCCAGGAAAGAGTTTTTTCCCAAACACAACTATTTTTCCATATGACAAACCTGTTGGTGGCACAGGTGATTTCTTGCATCCCTGAGTGTGTTCCCACATGGTTAAATCCTTTATGAAGTGCAGCTGCCAACACCCTGTTACTCCAGCAAATTACACGCCCCAAGCTGGGCAGTCTCATGGAGAGATTTCTCMCTTGAAGAATTTTTTTATTTTTATTTTTTATTTCTTCCCTTCTCTTTTGAATGAATTCCAGCAGAATTCGGCTATCACCCAGCACTCATATTTATGCAATATCATGTGTATTGCTACAACGACTGCAATGAACCCTCCACTAAACCTAAATGAATAAMTGCCTTTGATCCAACTTAATGGCCATTTTGCTTTATCACAATTTGGAGAGGATCCTGCCCGGTGCTGTTGATTGTGGCCATCAACAAGAGTCAAACACCGGGAACATTTGGAAATCCGTGTGTACAAACTGTGTGACCATCTGCTTGCTTAACTGATATGAGGAGACACTAATTATACGAGGGGAAAAAAGAGCCAGTTTGCTGCCTGAGAAATCACAAAATGTGTGTGTACATGGCAGATACACAAGCTGGTGTTTCAGGGCAGCATTTGATGCAGAATGTTTCCAAGGTGGCAGATACGCCCCAAAGTCCTCACCATTCTCTCTTCTTAAATCCTTAACAGTTCAAAAAACACTCAGCTGTATTTTTTTTTTTTTTAGCTATGTTTTTCCATATGCAGCAAAAATTGAAACGTTGGTTTTTCTTGATGCTTTGTTTCTCATCATTAATTTACTGTAAATTCTCCCCAAAATCACAGAGATAAGTGCTCACCAGTCCATCACTTTAGAAGTCAATGTTGTGTTCGGATCCCAGCAGAGGAAGCAGGTATCTCAGATATTCCTCTGGATATGTTTACATGGATTTCATAATCTCCAACCAATTTTTCTTCTCCAATGCTCCCTACATCCTCCTAAACTCGCGGACAGGTAGTACTTACACATACCCATGAATCTTTAAATATTTTCTGGTTCAGAATCCACAAGATACTTCCAATGAGAAGGTAGTTTCCATAGATTTGTTGCTGCATGTAATCATTGAGAAAAAAAAAATAAGATATGGATTGTTTTGGGAATGACAAAATCAACAGTGTGTGCTCATTTCACTGAGCTGTAACTATTCCCAAAAAAAAAAAAAAAAAAAAAAAAAAAACAAAAAAAAACCCTCCCATTTTAGATAACAGATTGAAAGTCCTAAGCTGCTGTCAAGATTTTGAGCCTTCAACTTTTACTCTTTAAATAATAGAGGGCATATGTTGTTTTCTTGTGAAGAATGTTAGATTTATAAGGCAATTACCTCTGTATTAGGCCGTGTCTGTTTTGGTTTTACAATTTCCATTTGTAAATCATAAGATTTGATCATCAYTAGGGTAGCATAAGTTTCTGAAGACAGAAATGTTTATAGTCACTTTTAGGATTTGTTTGTAGAAATCAGCATTTTAATAGATCCATTATCAGCTATTTTTAAGATCTCCAGAGTTGAGAATTTATTAAAGGTGGCATTATATTTTAATTAATGCTTCTTTAGGACATCTGAGTTGTAAAATCCAGCACCACAGCCAACATTATACATTCAGATGGAGTGAAAAACCGCATGGAAATAAAAGCAAAATAAAAACCACTTGTCATTTGAATCCCTTCCCATCCCATTCCAAGACACAAAATTAAATAAATGTATAAAATAAACAGGGCAGGAAGGCTCAATTTTCATTAGCCGAGCTGGTAAAGGGAAAGAGCAGACTGGGAGGAGGGAAAAACTGTTATATTAAAAATTATTATATCTYGGCTAAATGTGAGCACTACAAGAGCTCTCTCCATGGTTTTGCCACATGCAGTGAGYGTGGCTCTGGATATCTTGTCCCTCATTTTTTCCTGCTCTTTTCATACCTGTGAAATGTATAAAAACGTCACCTTTCCATGCTCAATTGGCTGTTTTTATTATTCATTTCTGTCACGTTGCCTCATGACAGCAATGTGCCATTGATATCTCACTTTTATCATCCACCTGATGCTCCCGAGRGAAGTTTTCTTTGCTGGAAAACTCCCTCTGACGTTGCAGCAGGAGGATTTTGGCTGGATTTTCTCGTGTCCTGATGATTCCCACATCTGTGGCTGGCAGGTGGGCGAAATGGCCCTGAAAGCAAAGATATCATATTTATTTTTCTCCCAATCAAAATAAAAAAAAAAAAATATTCATACACATGAAGCATCTCATAACCCTCGCAAAGAGCCCTCGGAGGAGATTTTCTCTTCAGTTTTGTTGCAAGAAAAGACAATGGGGTGTAAAAAGATTACTTCTTTACCCCCAATTGCAATGTTTTTGCATCYTCATATATTTAGCAACAATCTTTGCTTTGTGGGTTTCCAGGAGATGTGTCAAAGTAAACAAGGTTTTTGGGGTTTTTTTTGTTTTTTTTTTTTTCCATTATAAGGAAGCCATGTAGGTTGMACAGCAACATGAGCAAAAAAGAAACATTTTGCCTGCACATTCTGGTGCTTACACATTGGAAATAAATAAAGAATGAAGATCTGAACATCAGTCCTTCCTCCTAGCCYACGAGCCTGCTTTTTTCTTCAAGAGAAAACAAGGAAACAGAGCAAAAGGGCACCATTTCCTTTGCCCTTCCCAGCACTGCATCACAGAGGAGCCCCACAGGTATCATTACTTAAAAAAAAAAAAAAAAAGTCTATTTTGCCATGAGTAGGAAAAAGCCTTGTGTCCTTTTTTTGTGCTTTTTAGACTTTTTATGAGTCATTGGATTGGTCCAAAACCTCACCCCAAGGCCTGGTGGTGAGCCCTGGGAGTCATAACCTGAAAATAAAGGATTTCACCTCTGGACTAASCAACCAAAGGAAATTGAATTTCTCCTGAAGTAAACCCCCTTTCCAAAAGCTTTCCTTTTGGTGCAAATATCCATTCTTTTTCCCCCAGCATTATTTACCTCTCAGAAAGAAGTTTTGCCATTTGCAGAGAGCATCTGGTAATGAGCACCTGGGCTTCTCACCAGCCTTTTTTTTTTTTTTTTTACCATTTTTCCTGAATTGCACTTTTCTGCATTTTCTGAGCTGGTGTCAGCGAGTGCCACTGGAGGACCAGAGGGTGGACATCCATTTCCAGCCCACTGGATGAGCTGATTTCTTGCTGCTGAGGAGACAGCAGGGAGGAATCTCTGTGCCTGCCTGGACAATATTTAAATGCCCTCAGATTGGGTTTTGATAAACAGAGGGAGGAAATTTTCAAGCTGTAACATCTGATTTATTTGATCCTTCTGAATGTGGAACGTTGAGACAAAAATCATTTTTAAATGCTTTAAAAACATGAAGGACTTCATTAAATACATTATTTAGAGTTGTCTATTTTTTTTTCTTCTCGTATCAAAAAAATTGCCTTAATTATGCTATCTTGATTTGAAAGATGTGCGTTCTTTGCTGTCAATTCTGATTATCAGATATTCAGACTATCTGATTCAGGAACATCCAGGACATTTCTATTTAGTTCATTTCTGTGCTTTATCTTCTGGAGTTGATTCCAAGACCACAAGTAAAATGAACATTTTATCCCATCAAAGGGTYTACTGAACTATAACATGAATAGCCACAATTACTGTAGCTTTCAATAAATGAATTTCATTTTTCCACCCTCTCTTCTGTACTATATTTTTTGACAAGAAATTCATTATCTGATCTTCAAGGCAGCCCTTGAATCTCTTATTTTGGTAGAATATCTGTCTTCTTTCCAAGTAGAAAATAAATATCACAAATAACTTTGAGATGTCCTACTGCTTGCAGATTATTTGCAGATGTGAAGGCAATACAGGCACTGTTTTCAGGAAGAAAAAAAAAAAAAACAAAGTTAAAATTGACTAGTCATATACAATCTGACTTGCCTTAAGTAGTAAGGACAAATTTGTTTACTAATTTAAATGTAAAAGTAAAGCACTTTTTCCACAAAAAAAAAAATATTACCTGATATTTATTCTGGACTTTTCCCAGTTCTGACCAAATTGAATAATACTTCAAAAATTAACTTTTAAAAATATGCCATGTGAAAGAACTTAGAGCCATGCCAGAGGAGCTCTGGAGCACAAACCTTTCCCATGACCAAGGGGGAACAGTCCTGGGAGGGAGAGTATTTGGAAATTTTCTAAATTCACCAGTGTGGATTTCAGCGTCAAAGGAATACGCATTGCTGAGGAAAGATAAAACACTTTTTAGCTGAAAACACACAATTATAAAACCAAATTATTCAAAGGAGTAACTGCAAGATTCACAGTGGAGAAGTGACTGAGTAAGGAATATTTTCACTTTGTTCGTGAGTCAAAAAAAAAAAAAAAAAAAAAAGAGTTTTAAGCACCAGAGACACTTTCAGGTATTTGGATATAAATCTCAAGGAAAGAGAAAAATATTTGAGCTTTTCCTCATAGATGGGCATCCAAATTCCTTCTTCAAGGGGGGAAAAAAATGTGCCTTTCCCATCAGAAGGATGATGTGCAGCCACTTTAGTACATAATGTACCATTTTCACAAGATGTAAGAAAAAATATTTCATCTGGAGACAGAGAACTGTGCGACTTTCTTGACTCACATATTCTGCCTCTGGAATATGGCTATTCCTTCACTAGGGAAAGGGGAATTTCCCAGAATGCAGCCCCAAAAGTGGGATTTAAATCCAAAGTATCTGTCCTGCTGCTGTGTCAGTGGAGGGTTCTTCCTCTGCCTTTTGCACGGGACTGGGTGTGGATGGAGCATCTCCATCAGATGAACCTCGTTGATCAAAGAAGAAAAAAAATATTTATTCACAGCTGTTGTTGAAGCATGTGCATGAATTAATTAAGTGTGCAATCAGCTCCAATTGCAATTCAATATTGCAAACAATTAGTCTTTTTAAGAGTGCACTACCTCTGAAAGTGAAGTTAATGTTGGTGCTTGATGTGCCTTTAACTCATGGAGATGCTGAGGGATCATTACAGCACYGCCCAGAAAACGCAGCCATGCCACAAATTCTCCTTGGAAAATTAGCCCAATAAACCTGTCCACTTTGCTTAATTAAAATTACCTTTTGTGGGAGAAACAGAGGGAAAAGTATCTAACAACTCCAGGCAGTCTGCTATTAAAAAAAAAAATCTTTAAAAGTCCAAGTATGAGGCACATCCCACCCATACAAACAATTGATATAGATTTTTCAAAGAAAAGAAAGGGAGCACACTGTGAAAGTGGCACAAATCTTAAAATKGCAGMAGTGSTCTCCATTTMATTAAGATAATTAAGCTAAAATCAYGAGTAGGAAAGAAATCTCCATGGTCAATGTGGCAGACTGATCCATTTTATCTTTCAGACTCACTAAGAGCAATATTTTGAGATGAAATTAGTCTGTACACAGCAAACAATGGGAAATCTTTCTAAATTAATTTCTTTCTTTCTGAATTCCAGAGAACTACTAACATCTTGCTGTCTGTGAAGTTCCAAACCTGCAAACCACTTCACCTCACAGACAAGAAGAGTCACTCTATTTAGAAACCTTAAAATCACAAACAGTGAATTCACTTGAGGAGAATCACTGAATTTTGCAGCATCTCAARCTGGGAAGGACCCATCAGRATTATCAAATYCATTTYCTTCTCTTCAATAATTATGKCWTCTTCTCTCASCCTTCTTTTCTCCAACYTGTTGTTAAATTCCACATGGKTGGTAGTTGCCTAAYKCTCTACCCTACTCAATATTTGCACACATGCCTATTCTAAACTTAACAAAATTTTATTTCTAAATTTAAATTCTGCAGTAAAAAGCGCAGTCATTTTGCCTCCAGTGGCTCTAAAAACATTATTGACTGAAGTCAGAATATTTTTTGCTGTATAAAAAAATGACAATTTTGGTGATTTTATTCTCCTCTGCTCACCCAGGGCTGACACCCTTAAAAAGTAATTTTCCCTTTCATGCTTTGACAGAAAAGTACTCAAATAATGTGAAACCAGC
>NW_026624107.1:87828-91192 GCF_030028575.1 Malurus melanocephalus | reverse complement strand
CAATTTTTAAGGGCTCAGGGTTAACACATGATTGGTGTGACCAGGACAGCCTCAATTTACCAAGGAATTCATTCAATGTCAGTGCATGCAGCAAGTTAATTCTGAGCATCTGATGAAGAATCCTTACACTTTTTATTGTTAAAGCCACAATAATCGGAAAAAAATCCTCATTTTTATCTATATTTGGTTTTCCTGTCTGACCCTGTCATAATTCTATCTCTAAAAACAGATGTAGCTACAGATTTTTTATTTTTTATTTTCTATTTTTTTAAATAAATGATGAAGCAGATCAGAAAGCAACGTGCAGTCTGAAAATAGCAGAGCTGCTTCTTGCAGAGGGATGTTCCTTTTGGATCAATATCYTTTTTGTCTTTAAAATTATGGAGAGGAATTATTCATAATGACAGGATAATAACTGTGCAGCCAATTTAAAGAGAGCTATATTTATACCAGATAGAGGGAGAAAAAAGCTAAGCACTTGGCAATATTTAAAAAAAAACCACCCTGGTGGCCAGATGTGTGACAAAAAGCATTATTGTAAAACACAGGCAGTAATTATAACATAACTATCAGCAACAATTTATATTAAAGAATAGATTTTACTCTTGTAGAACATGTGCTGCTAATTACCTCAAATCTTTGAGGAATAYTGTGGTCTGCTGCTTCACAAAAATAAACAGAATTTTTATAAATAGCCATTCTGGCCATAAAGGATGTTTTAATTTTATGGCTGAAAAAAAACTTTGAGTTCTTTAATTTCCAAGTGTTTTTTTAACAAATACAATGATAACATTAAATATTACTTTGGGGTTTCTCTATTCTGGTTTTGTGAGACCCAGACTGGAGAAATTAATTTATTCTCAATGTAGGAGAGAGGTGGATCTGTTGAAAATGTTCTGGAGGAGGGGATTCAAAATTTTCAGAGGGGTAAAATCTTTATTCTAAGCAAAAGCTGAAAGAGCTGAGGCGATGGTTTTAAGCTCAAAAAGGGCAGATTCAGGTGAGAAGTAAGGAAAAAGCATTTTCTGAGGGTGTTGAATATTGGGAATATTCAAGGCCAGCTTGGACAGGGCTGTATTTATAGAATTATGAAATTAACCTGTAGGACTGTGAATTCCCAGGGTATATTGAATTTATCAGTCAAAGTGACCACTTGTAGGCTATTCAAGTGAGATATTAACTGAGTGTAAGAAAGAAGGGTTTGTATATTATCCATATTGCAAAGGTCTAGCTGGTTAAACTGTGACCCACAACTCCATTATTTTATAACATAAAATAGAATAGTTAAGAATAATTTAAAATATATATATAAAATAATTTAAAATAAAATCTAAAAAATAAAATAAAATAAAATAAAATAAAATAAATTTAAATTAAATTAAATTAAACAAAATTAAACTAAATTAAAATAATATAAAATAAAAATAAATAAAATTAAATAAAATAATAAAATGAAATAAAATAAAATGAAATAAATAAAATAAAATAAAATAAAATAAAATAAAATAAAATAAAATAAAATAAAATAAAATAAAATAAATAAAATTCCCTGCATTAGTGATGGTTTTCTGGCCAGCTGGGGTAGATGTGGGCTCACTTGGAACAAGGGTTCAGCAGCCAGGAAGTTCTAGAGTTTATTAAAATGGATCTGCTTAGGCCATTAAATTCCAGTGCCACAAAAGGCAGTAAATAGTAAAGCTATTATCAATCAAAGATATAATTTCTCATTCAGCTAGTAGGACAAAAAATTAGGCAAATAGTTCCTAAAATAATTAATTCAAATGTTCAAGTTTAACTATTTGTAAGCTTTAACGTAAGATAAAAATGAAATAGAAAAAAGTTACATTTTTAAGATTTTTTTTGGCTGAAAACAGAGAAGGTGGTCAATGACATTTCATGAAGAAAAAGCTTGAAATCTGYATTTGCAGGGTTTTTACTTTTAATATAATTTGATGCATAAAACATGCAAATTTTCTTTATTTCTCTTTTCCTAACWTCATTATTTCTCTTCCTGTAATCATTCCAAACCTCTCACAACCTCGTAAAAAAGTTTCATATCAGCCAAATGAGTTCCATTCCATGATAATRGCAATAATCCTGCAATCCATTCTGCCTCACTCTGTATTTTGGGTAACCATGAAATGCACTCTGTTTGCTCTTGGCAGCGTATATTTGTGCATTATCAACTGCAATTGTCTTTATATTTCATCAATATATGATAAAAAAGGACATATTCTGCAAATTATTTCTTTTTCTCCAGAGATGGYTTACTGTAAGGTATCATCTTTCATTACCATTTTTTTTCCCCAATTTACATACTGTCAACATTCAGATGTTTGTTGTTTTATAAAAAAAAAATGGATGTTACCCTTTCACTCTGTGCTTTTAGCTTATTCTCCACAGGAAATATTGCAAATGGAAATACATCATAAAAGAAAAGCTTAATGCTGCAGAGTACCCAAAGAATTTATGTCAGAAAACATAAGAATTTGCCAAATRAGCCTGAAAATATTTGTGAAATAGAGATGTAGACTGATGAACTGATTTGAATCTCTACTGGCAAGGGCTTGATCCAAAATCACAATGTTTTTTCTTCGCTAATGTAACGAAATACAATGTTCATTTTTTATTTTATTTGACAGGTCAGGGAAAATATTGGTTAGTGCATGGCAGCACAGAGTTTGTCAAATGATAAAGGAGAATGTGTAAACAGTATGTGCTGTGCTCATGTAGAATAGTAAATAAGTGCTTTTTTATAAAAATTATGGGGGAAAATTGATACAAGAAWAATGCAAAATTAAAAATAATTCYAAAGAGRARRTTTTTGGTACCTCCATGTYGTAGGGGACAGCCCTTTKRACAAAAAGTTTCATYTKTGTCCCCTCCCARCTTCCAGCTGGGAAGAGAGTGTGAGAAACGGAGCAATCCTTGACCCTGTTTTGATCACAAATCTAAAACATAACACCACAGGAGCTGGAAGGATAATTTCCTACAAATGAAATTATCCCAAAAATATTTTCCTCATGGAGGCAAAACACTCTGTACCTGATGAACTTTAAATCAAATTCAAGGTGCCCTGCCCCATCCCCAGAAGAGGGAACTGCCTGTTGCATTTTTCCAAACCAAAATAATGTGGTGCTAAATAATTCCATTTACTATTTAAAATCTGAGACACAAAAAGAAGTCCTCAGCTATGGAAATGCTATTCCTTGCAGAAAAATATTTACAATAGAGATGCCCAAGACAGGGATGCAAGATGTAAATTTTMGGTGCATTCTTTTTACTAATGGAACAAACCCAGGGATTCAAGAATAGTCCATTCTTCATTTTCTTTATTTTTCCTATTAAGGTGCCATAAATGATC
>NW_026624107.1:86176-87757 GCF_030028575.1 Malurus melanocephalus | reverse complement strand
AAAAAACAAAAACAAAAAAAAAGATAATTCAACTGTCTTAAAACAATAATTATAATACCCACCTTATGCCACATAGCCACTCTTTTGAAATATGTAAGACATGAACCCAAATTATCTATTTGGTATGACTGTACTCAATCCTCATACTTAAAGTATTTCGTGCTGAATTTGGGTAAATATCCATAGATAAAGTAGTTCCAGAGGCAAAATTAAGTTTATCAGCTTAGATGCAACCTTAAGTCTATAAAATAATATATATATATATATATATATATATATATATATATATATATATACAGCTTTAAACATGTTCCATTTCACTCAGTTACAAATTATGAATCTTGGGACAGAAGTAACTGGATAAAATTAAATAATTTCACAAATGTAGAGTGAGGGCAGATTAGGCAGACCTACAGCATAAAATACTAAAATCTATCTAACTAAATTCTTCTACTGATATTGAAGAAAAWTCATCATAATTTAGGAACTTAAAATAAGCCAGATTCTGCTTTGAAAATGTCCATTTTTCTCTGTTGACTGAAAACAGAGCATTAATGATTAATTTTGAGTCCAAATCTGTGTCATGGGTAATACTGGTGAGTGAAATGAGCTCCTCCTTAGGAGCACAGAAAGAAATTTCTTAATTTCATTCCTTCCACAAAACAACCTCTTTTCTGAACCTCTAAAAAAACTGGACCTAATTTTCCTGCATGCAGCCAATATTAACAAATATTTTGGAACTCCCATAGCCCAGGAGTTTATTATCAGTTTAAAAACAAAGAAAGGCTCAGCTTATTTAAATAAATGATGGGCCAAAGAACGTTSGGATCAGTCAAGTGAATCTATTAAGTACAAATCATAACATGACCCTTCTTCAGAGGGATCTTTCTGTGAACTGGGCTGACATTTTATTGGAAGCATGGATAATATCATGGATGTATTAAAAGTGATTATTTATTTAAGGCTGGGTTGGTTTTTTGGATTTTTTTTTTTTTTCAGAGCATGAAAATTATTAATATTTAATACATATAAGTTTATTTAGACAAACCCCCAGATCCCAACCAACAAAAACAAACTCTTTTAAAAAATATTGGCATCGATCTATAAAATTGCCCTTCAAAACCATAATTTCTGCTGCCATCTAACTCAGACTCTGGTAAATCCAGGCTTGGTGGGAAAATGTTTAACCTTCCACTTTTGTTTCTGGGATTTTGTTTTCTTTGGAGAGACACAGAAGTCCTTGTCCTGGACAAAAATTGTTTCTTCCTAAACTTTTCAAATTATTCTGTTAGTGGGGCAAAATAACTGAGAAGGGAAATGCATTTAAAAAATATGGGATCACTGATAGTGCTGGAATCTTGAAGGAGAGTTCTTTCCTAAAATATGTTGTGATCATGAATTGGGCTCAAATTCAGATGTTGCCTGAGTCTTGCTCTGGAAATGGATCTTTATTTTTTCCCCTCTAGGTTTCAGGTGCTCAAATCAGAATTTCCACCCACCATCCTGTGATTTTGACCTGCTAAAGTTCGTGCTTTTCTGCTGAAAGAAACAAAAATCAAGTGGATGTGCTCAGGATGTATA
>NW_026624107.1:76883-85352 GCF_030028575.1 Malurus melanocephalus | reverse complement strand
CCCAAGCAAAGGTTACCATACAGCTCAGACTAACAGCGTTAAATCCCAAAATATAACTTTCCTTTAATGTCATCATTAATTTAGCTGAGTAAGGCATTCAGCACAGGAAAATGTTCAATTTAATTCTTCCARAGGTATTTACATCCCTCAAAGGGCAAGTTCATGGGGGTTTTTCAAAGCACTCTGAGTGTCTTTGTAAACAGAAATTGAAGCAGAAGTTGTACACACCAAAGTTTCTTTGAAATCCTTATAGTTAAGGGGTTTTTTTTTAAGTCTCAGGCTATAATATAGAATAAATAGTGTTTAAGGTCATGTGGTATAAGTGATTTGTTGAAAAATACTAGTTGCAAGTATTCCATCAGACTCAGATGGTTAATAATTTGTCTTTTATTTAAAGCTTGAAGATAATGCCAGAGAGAATTTACCTCCCCCTCCGAATCCTTTCACAGTGAAACACATCAACATTTTTAGAAAATAACTGAAAAAAATTCCTTTCCCTACCCTTTCTTACAAAAACAAACAAACAAACAGGCAGACAAACAAAAAAATAACACAAACATCCCACGTATAATCAAGCAACTGAACTGTTTCAGTTATTAAAGGCCTGYGGAGGAACCATTTCTTCATAAATTGAATACCAGCAGAGAACATCAAATAGAAAAGAGAACAAATTCAAGTAAAGTACAGCCTGGAAAGAATGAATGTGGTTTTACTCATATGTAWTTTACTTTTATTAGGAAGAAGAGGCTATCAAGCCCACTTAACTGGTTATAGAAATTTTATAGTTTTTGTACTTTCATTGCAAAGAGTTTTATTTTTGAATCTAGTTATTCTTTTGATATTCTCTGGTGTAGTCTTAGCAGAGAGCAAATCCTTGATCATAAGGGACAGCTAAAAGCACAGAAATTCAATGGATTTTGGAATGTTAACTTTAAAAATGTGCCCTTAATAGTTACATTCAGGCCTCTTGCATTGTTTTTTTAACAACGTAATTGRCAAATCATTTCAAAAAATATACATTCCAGTGAGAAAAAAATATTGTGTTTAAAAAGGAAAATTTGTGTTGTTTATAGTTTCTGCAAAAAAATTTGCTGGCCAAATCAACGCCTTCTCTGTTAATCTTCTCTTTTACTAAGTTTGAGTAGCCTGGATAAAGTAAATTGGATATTCCAGGTACAGCAGGCAAGTYAACTCAATCAAAGACTAAAATGTTGTATGTGCAGACACACTCTGAGTGTGAAATCAGAGAGATTCAGGGAATTATAATTCTATATATGAATATTTAAATTCTCAAAATGGCAAGATCCTCCAAGAAAAATTATAATCTAAGACTGAATTTTCAGATTTAAATTGGGAAAAAAAAAAAAAAAAAAAAAAAAAAAAAAAAAAAAAAAAAAAAAAAAAAAAAAAAAAAAAAAAAAAGGAAGGTGCATAAGAGCCTGCTTCTGCAATAAAGATAGGAGCACACTTGGGTGCAAAGGACACCAGGAAGCAACAATCCTGCAATTAAAATTAAATTAAAATTGAATTTCAGGATTTTCAGTTATTCTTATTTCAACCTTCTYRRTAGGTCTCAATAGTAACAATCAAAMGTTCTATTTTCCTTAATTTTCACCCGACTTTTTCCATGAACGCTACAGCAGTGGAAGTTTGGATTTGCAATTTGACTTCCATTGCTGACAGCAGTTATCTCAAACTCAGGATTGTTCTGCAAATATTKGGGACTGCAAATTCACTTTTATAAACTTTTTGAGTCTTTTGGTTAATACTTGTTTTTAGCCAACTTCTCAGAAATAATCTTTTTTTTAATAATGGCAAACAGGATGGTGGCAGATAAAGATCTTTGGAAGCTATTTTATTTTAAAAATAKAAGATTGTGGCACATTTCTCAATAGCTTTGTTTTCTCTTACAATGCATGACAATGGCTATACGTATAAAGAGTTTTTTCCTAGTTAAAGCTGTTAAACAGATTTGGGAMTGCTTTTCTAACTAAAATAGAATTTTTGTAGATAATTATGTAATCTCATATGAATCARACAAGAAAGGAGGAGGTAAGAACTGCTCTGGTACAACCCAAATCCCCTCCAATTAATAACAAGTAAAATAAATTCATTTTAATACCACATTATTGTAACAAGCAGTGAGGAGCACAAATAAATATAATGAATTACTGACAAATAAACAAATGAATATAATGAATAACTGACACCCAGGTGATTCATATATTAATGAATTTTAACAGCATTAAAGATGATGATATTTGGGTATGTAAAGCCTCTAACAGAAAGATTAATTTAAAGATTACCATAATAAGGCAAGAAAGATATTTTCCAAGTATATATTACAATCAAGCACATGTTAGGAATTAATTTTGCTCTCAAGAACAGTATGAGGAGATTTGGTATATAGAGATGTCTTTGGGCCTAACAAGAACAAACTCTCCTTCTCAAAATTTCTGTAGAGTGGTGAGGAAAGGGAGCAAATAAACTTATCCAGCCTATTCCCAAGAAACTGCAGCCATGAATCACAGCAGAATTTGTTTACAGTGAGAAACAGAGTCACCATGAAGTGACAGAGACTCACACATCCAACCTGCAGGCCAAATACACTCATTTGTGTTGAATTACACMAGGAAAATAAGGGAGAAGTGCTGCAAAAAGAGTGGTTTTGTGCTTGTGGTCCTTCCACAGATTTGATCCTCTCTTCACTTCCTCCTCCCTCCAAAAATTCAGATCCCAACCCATGGAAAAAGTGAGAAATTTAATACAGAAATTGGGACAGGCAGCACTGTAACGAAAGCCTGTGTCACTTCTTTTGCAAACAAGATAATGTATCAGAAAAGTTAGCAATCAATATTTCCTATTTCTCCATCAGTAAAAACTATTCTTTCTGAACTGGGGTGTCACTAAAAAAAAAAAAAAAAAGAGAAAAACTAAGAGTGGGATTGCTGTGAAGGGATACAAGTCAAACACTTTTCATTTTCCTGTAAAGATGAAACCCAAGTTTTTAAAGTGCACACTGGGTTTGGGAACAGCAAGACCAAGTGAGTTGTCCAGGTTTCTGTAAATGGTTTTTGCAGCTGTAAATAGTTATTGCCTCAGAAGGGCAATAGAAATGTAGAAGTTTTAAATCGAAACTGCCGTGTTTGTGCAGTGAATTAGTAGGGGTAAAAAAAGGATCAAAATTGTCTTATGAGCACCATCCATACTGTGGAATGACTTTCTTCCATCCCTTTATTTCCTCCTTAATAAATAATTTTSTTTCTCCATCAAAATCTTTTCAAAATTCAACCTTGGTTCCTTAACTTTGCTTCTTAGAGTTAATTTTCCTTTCTCCAAGAATACCCTGGATTAAAGTTTGACTTTTTGCAAGATTACCCTGCAGGAATAAGATTTGGAGTCCATGTGAGCCATTCCTTAAAACTGTGTTGGAGAAACTGAGAGTGGTTCAATGAGCATTGAAAAAAATCACAAGCTAAAATAAACATGATAAATAATATTTGGACAACACAAGGCAACAATCTTTAGGCAATGTTAGTAAAAAGGAGACTACATCAAGGGAAAAGTTGTTTTAGAAGGCTCACCCTTTCATTTTCCTTCTGCCTTGTCGCTCTTTTACTTTTTTTCTTTCTGGGAGCAATTTTAAGATTCCACTGTGTGCCATTTTTCCACGAAACAGTAAATTACATCCTGACTGAATCTGAGTTTTATGGGTAAGGGAAGCGTGCACATTTTAAAGGAAACCATTTAAAATTTGTCTGCAGYACTGCCTCATGTCATTGCTTATGGCAGCTGGGCCTAAGGTTAAGGTTTATGGAAAGAAGATATTGTATTATGACAATGTACAAAATGGTAGAATATCAGTGTATGGAGAGATTTGCTGATGCCTTGATGATCTTCTGCTACTCTTCCATATGGAATATATTAATTATCATCTTTCAGTCCTTACATTCTCCAGAGTCCTCCTAATTACCTTAGAAGTACGTGGAAAGTTAGACCATAGCAGCCAAAAAAACCAGAGATTCAGAAACTGACAGGGATTTAAAACTACCCCAAAACAGTCCAAATAGCTTAAAAAATTATATTTGTACTTTTTTTTTCTCATTTCTGTTTACATAATCTACCATCATTGATCCACTACCTTAAAGCACCAAGTGCTCCTTTGGAGGATTTTCTGTCTGTCCAGAATGTGGAGTAGCAGGGTTTATTTGAAGTCACCACACATCCCACAATCTAAAGYCTCACCTTAAATTTATTGATGATTTTGTTGAGCAGTGAAGTCCATTACAGGGAGCTGGACCTGCAATTCAGAGCCCTGCCTGACCTGTGCACTCTCCTCATCTCCAAATAATGCCAYGGGTTACTACTGAGAAAACTCCTTATCTCCCAAGACAGATGGGGAATAATCAATTCAGCCCTGTTTGTAAAGCCTGGGTTGAGTGTGAGAAAATTATAAAATGACATAGGAAAAAAAAAAAAAAGTATTTTTCCATCGTGTCACTTTGATAAATAATCTATAAAATAAACATGAGACCTTGTAAGGGTTGTGTGATACATCAAGCACGGAATCATAAAATTATTTAGGTTGGGAAAGACCTCCAAAATCACTGAGTGCAACCATTAACCTGCCCACCACTGTATTCAACTCTAAAATGTGCCACCAAAGGCCAGATCCACATGGTTTTGGAGCAGTTTTGGGGATGCTGATTTTTCCCCCTTCCTTGGATAGTTCCATTGCCTGACCAACATTTTAGGGAAATTCTTCTTAATGTCAAATTTAAACCACTCCTGATGCAAAGTGAGACCATTTAATCTTGTCCCGTGTGCCATGTTGAAGTTTGAAATGAAAAAACACAAAAAAGCCCATAATGGGAAAAACCGGAAATAAATTATCAAAATAAGAATGAGTTATAAGATTGCTTTTTTGTCCTTCCTCAACAGGAACACTGAATAAATTTCATCACATTACCCAGAAAACTCTATCAGAAACCTTCCTTCCTCCTTTTCATGCTTTAGATTCTGTATCACAGAGTGTGCTCTTTTAATTGTGCTTCCTTTCCTCTGTAAATAACTTTGCATAACCATAATTATATATATATATAAAAAATAAAAAAGGAAACGTTAATTTGGGAAAAACAAATAATTGYTCTGTATCTCAGAGCCTTTATTGCTACAATCTTACTGCCCCAAAAATTAACYGAGGGGAAAAAATCACACAGATGAAATTATGTGTCTGAAGAGATTAGGTCGTTTTAATAATTTTACGACATTTTATGGTGAGACATTTATTCTGGATGACTTAGGACGAGTCATTAAAAATCAGTGCTGAATTCTGCTCTCCTAATTTCTAAATTATACAGCAGGTGGTGGGGATGGGGAGGAACAAGGAGAACAATATTATGCACGAAATGTACTGTAAAGTTTTTTCATGCTTTTGAAATGAATCGATGCAATTTCCAGAAAGGGTATGGCAGCAAATATAGATAATATTTTAATGTTTCTTCTTCATCACCTGGACAAAAAAAAAAAAAAAATCAGAATGGGTGTATATCTGTGTCTTAGTTTTTCCACCTTTTGCAGTTTTGTCTTCCAGTCCTGTTTAGAACTAAACTAAAAGGTGGCTCCAGTAGGAAACTGAGAAAAAAAGAGAGCAGACAGGTATGTTTGACAAACTCAGCTCTGAAAAAGACACTGCTGATGATCTGTTCCAGTCACTGGCTTACCCTGGCATTTGTAATGTGATTTCCTCAAGGGTTGGAGCAGAAATCAGCCTTGTCCTGACTCAGAAGTCAAGCAGCAGCAGAAAGAAACTTGAAAAGAAAACTTTTTTGGAGCAGTGATCCGGGTCCATCTAAAGGCCCCTATGGTACTCCTGATTTACTTCTCCTGAGTAAAATCTAGGTTTATTTTGAGGCTTTTTTCTCATGCTTTTAGATTCTTCTCATTATTTTAATCTGGGAAAGAATTACAGAAGACCCAACAAGGCACAAGCAAAAAAACCACACAAAAATCTGTGCTATTAAAAAAAAATTCTATTTCCATATAAGTCCCTCCTTGTGATCACTAATTGGCAATTTGAAAAAGAAAAGGATACTTTGTTTGAAAAAATAAACTGAGTTGACATTGCTGTGTTAATTATCTAATTGAGAATAGTCAAATATGCATTCGTGGGGTTAACAGGAAGAGGTTGTACTTCACAGCCGGTTAGAAATTTACTTCCTCTGTTCAGTTTTTGTACGTAAATGTCCATGACCTAAACCTGAATTTAATTCTGAGTCTCCTTTCCTTGGCTAAACTGGGAAAACAAAAAATTCATTACTCTGCCAGTAACATAATTGTACTAATTTACCACAAAAACAAGAGTAATAAAATAGCACAAGARTAATAAAATAAACACAATGGCACTGCTGCATAGTGACTCACCTTCTCACTTCTTTTTTATTGAACATATTTAGATTAGAGAAAACACAGTTTTTTACTGCTGCCAGAGCAAACTCTGTGGACAGTGGAGCCTTTTCTTCCTTTATTTTCTCCTCAGCCTTTTTTGCTTTGGACATCTTAATTGCTGTTTTTCAAAAATTAATTTAAAAGCCACACATTTGAGCGAGGTAAACTCCCACTAGCCACCTTTCCTAAATAAACACAATATGGGATGCTTCCTTGTGGAAATTCTCAGGATTTTGAGGGCTTCTGAAATAAAATTAATTGGTGTCTAGCAAGAAATTTGCAACTGAATAGGGGCTTCTAACTCTCCTTTTATTTTACATTACCTGGTTAACGAGAGTTACTCAATCATTTCTTGCTTCTGAAAATGTGGCCACTGCAGTTCAGAGGAAAATCAGCAATGAAAAGCTTTGAATTGCTCATGGCAATTTCTGTCCCAYCTGTAACTGATATCACAAGCAAACAAAAATTCCCTCTCCACAGGGGATGGAAAGCTAGAGTGTGTTTGTTTATATTTTTCTATTATGGATCCTATTGCAGTTTCAATATCTGAAATTATTCAATTCTTTTACTTCCTCTCTGAGTGATTTAGTAAGTGTAAAGAGACRATAGAAACCAACTTATGTGACAGAACCTAACAAAATAAATTCCAACAACAGCTGGCTGAAGTAGTCACAAAAACCTCATTAAACGGGAAAAAGAAAATTGGGTAGAGCTTAGAAATGTTAATAATCAGTTGGGTTTTACTTACAATTAATTTGGTATATAAATAAATATATATTTATATTTGGTATATATAAATATCCAAACTACTTTATAAGTTTGTTGGGGGTTTTTTTGTCCCTTTTTMGCTGGATTTCCTGCTCCTAATCCAAGACCAAGCAACGTTCTATGCATTTCAAGGAGTTTTTTTCCAATTTTTTTCTGTAAATTGAACCTGTCCTGGATTTCTGGAGCAGAGGATGTCCCTCTACCTCTGAACCTCTCCAGCTCAGCTGCTGCCCATCCCAACCTGGACCATGTAGAAATGTTCCCTCACAAACTCAGAGCACCTCTGATGCACCTCAGCTCTGGATCAGTTCCATAAAAATCCAATTTTTYCCTTAAATGCTTAATTTGCTGCAGTTTTCCAAAATAACTGCCCAACAAAGTGCAAACCAGACCATCCAGGACAAAAATGTGACTCTTGTTCATCCCATACTGAGAAAYCAGTTGGGCAAATACCTAAAAGCAAATACCACTGACCTCTTGGGAATTCGGATGAGAAATCCAACACTTAAAAATGGGAATAATTTCCCAAGGCTYAGCTTGTTTTCAGCCACTTCAGAGAAATGCCAAGGCAGATGTTCAAGATGATTATCTTCTTCCACAAACAGGCTTAAATACCACATGTGGATATCACTAAAGATGTTTAAATGTCTGCATATGTGCACAAAATCGCATCAAGGCTTCTGCAGTTTGTTCAGATCTTTAAATTGATTCTCCAGTAATTTCTTCACATCAAAAGCAAAAGTGAACGAAGCCTGGATGCCATAAAAGTGAAGTGAAAATAATTTTGAATGCCAGCTCTGTAAAAGATGTCTAATAAATAATAAAGTTTATATTTTGTTCATACTTTTTCCTGTATATTGATGTATTTTAACCCCCATGAGAGTTAAAGGGCACAGATCCCCTCCCTCACCTGTTGGCCCCACCCTTCCTGATGCACCCCAGCACCTTTAACCCAAATTTTGGCCACAGCAGGAATTTTTGTCTGGATGCAKGAACCAGGATGTGCTGAACAAACCTCGTCTCCACCAGGAATTTTCTCCTTCCAGTTGCAAATTCCTCCTTTTTGGGGTTCCCTCAAGTTCCTGTTTTGGTGGCTAAACTCATGGCATGTTCCTTAGTGCAATTCAAAACATGCAGTGAGAGGGTTAAAATTGTTCGTTCTGAAAAAGAACATCTGTTCTAAGAAAGAAAGAAAGAAAGAAAGAAAGAAAGAAAGAAAGAAAGAAAGAAAGAAAGAAAGAAAGAAAGAAAGAA
>NW_026624107.1:70419-76554 GCF_030028575.1 Malurus melanocephalus | reverse complement strand
TCAAAAATATTTATCATACCCTGGATTATTTCTAATGAGTTCCACTTACACATGAGTGAATTTGTTTATGGAAAGAAGACTAAACAATGACTAAACTAAGAAACATTGGCAGCTAATTCAAGTATGTATATTTGTGTGCTTTAATGCATATTTTTGTGTTTATAAATACAATAAACCACATGTGCCAGTCTTCAAAGAGAGCATCCTGGCTATGTCAAACCCCTTTCCTATTTTCACTGCCTTTGACATTGTTGACTGAAAGATATATAAATATTTCCTTTGGCTCCCTCATCCTTCCTGGATGACCTCGAAAATATGTATATGTGTGCGTGTATTTATTTATATAAATATATATTTTTTTAATTTTGAATTTCTATTTTTATTTTTTTATCTATATTTTTATATATAAATCTAATATCTGTGTGGGTGTGTATGTGTATATATCTATGTATAATATATTTTAAATAAATAATATTTTTATATATAAGTATAATATTTATATATATAAGTATAATACATAAATCTATATGTCTATCAAGGACAATATGTAGCATTTCAGCAGAAAAGTGGAAACAATGCAACATATTCAAACAGCAAAATTCAAATATGAGCCAAGTGTTACTGATACTGTAATTTTAAATGTTATTTAAAATTGTGTTCTGTGCAAAGGTGGGGGCCATATAAATTTAAAACTGATTAATAATTTGAGTCCTTTTGATATTAATAAACAACCTCTACCTCAGTCCCTATATACCTAAAGCTCATCAAGGAGAAAAAGCAAAAAACCTTTGCACTTTTCCTAACTCAAAATTAATTTGAGCGTTTTTTTCATGATGGCGATAATGGCAGATGATTTTTAATTATTTGATTAAATTCCGTTCTTTTCACAGAAAACACAAAAAGGAAGTGTCCTGTCAAACATACCTGAAATATTAAACCATGGGATATCCTTTAGATTCACTTCAGGGAAGAGCCACAAGCATTCAGGTGTCTCCCCATGCTGCAACCAAAAAGTTTGATTTCCAGCTGCAGACACAAAATAAATTCCTTTTCTCATCTTKGATTATGATGGAGCAGCCCAGAATGAGCAGAACAATTTCTTCAAGAGAAGCAAGGTTTTCAGGAGATGGGATCAAACCTGGAGAAAATACTTATTGTGAGGGGAAAAWGTTGCAGCCAAGAAAATTATGTTCCTGGGTGAGGAGAATCCCCCAAAGAGTTTTTGAGGGATCATCCCCAGGCTGGTCCAGGTTTTTTTGTGTCAACAACCTCGGGAAACAAGTAAAACAAATGTGGGGAAACACAGCATTTTGTAGGTTAATGTTYGTAAAACAGCCAATCATCCTTAATCTCTCAATCAGAATTCAAACAGACAAACAGGACTTTTCCATGTGTGCGTCATTAAATCATAAAAACTACTCCCCTTAAGATAAACATTTGGGGATTAACTGAATTTCATATTTTACCCCAAACAATGACAATCAGTCAAAACAAAATGTGGTATGTAATTCCTCTTTCAGAAAATTATAAATTTATTGTATGGAGGAAATTCTTAGCACAGTAAATTTTTCTATGTATTCATGTCATGTAAACTCCAGCTTCTAATTTTTTATTTTTTCATTCCTCAGCAGTTGACAGCATATGTTCATACACAAAAAATATATATCCATGTATAATGGGGGAATTTACTTCCCATATTTTATAAGAATTATATTGTCATGCCACACATTTTAAAAATTTTCTTTCAAGATTTATATTGCTGTCATGCTCAGAAACTTACATCGAAAWGCAAGTTTTTATGGGCTCCTATAATTTATTTGCTAGCACAATTGATGTTCACAACTTACCATTTGGTGATACTTAAAAATATATGTAGAAAACAATTATAGGCATTTATCTAAATGTAATATTATATTATTATTTATAACTAAATAGTAATATTTATTTTAAATGATATTTTATATAAGGTGATAACTTTGTGTTCATGGCTCCAGAATGAGGATTAAAAATAATTCATAAGCATTAAAAATAATTTTTAAATTGGTCTGTTTGAAAGCTCTGCTTGCCTGAGTTATTATTTTTAAGTTGTTATTTTTGAGCTACACRTTCTGCTTACTTTGGAAAAGAACTMTCTTGGAACATTTTGGCACTTTAGAAACATAAGGACTTCCATTGCTGCTTGGTTTTGTCCTTCTGTGTCATTTTTTTTTCCACCTTTTGATGGGAAATGGAATGGACTCCCTAAATATTTATGACCCTGTGATTAGACTTCCTGCTAACACTCCATTTACCCTTTAGCACTTAATCAGGGTGGACATATTCAAAAYACCAAGCCTGAATCCCAGCTTTCCCCCAGTCAAAAGGCGTTTTTT
The DNA here is from genome assembly GCF_030028575.1 of Malurus melanocephalus. Lineage (NCBI taxonomy): Eukaryota > Metazoa > Chordata > Aves > Passeriformes > Maluridae > Malurus > Malurus melanocephalus. Next base: position 74,182 of record NW_026624107.1, on the reverse strand, counting down.
CCATGGATTTAAATGAGTTCATGACTCCATCCTCTGGGGCAGGTTCTTTGGAAAAATGTTTTTTGTGTCACTTCCTAGCAGTTTGTTGCTACCAAACATTTTGGAAACCAGAGGGTTACAAAGGACAAAGCATGACTTTTATGTTGATTTCCAGATAGACCTTTATGCCTTTTTTATAACTTTTTGAGTCTGGGTTTATTTTATATAATTTTTTTCATAATAGAGATTGAAAATAACCAATCAACCACATTGTTCAACCCCAATCTTTCCTTGGGTTTTCATACCAAGACTGGCTCTCCCTTACCTCTTTAATTGTGTTCTTGTAACTCCAAATTCACAGGACATAAATTAGGGAAAACTTTCATATAAATTAAGGAAAGATGAGCAGCTGGGAAATCTAATTTTTTTATAAATTCATTACAAAGYATAACTCTTAAAAATATTGACAAATGATTATGGTTTTATTAACATTCTGATTTATTAGAATTTTAATAATGAAAAATAGTGCGTATTGGAGAGAAAAAAAAAAGGTTGGAATGTCCTTTATATAATTTTTTAAATTTCAAGTTAGTTTAAATTTTAGTTCAAATCTTCAGTTTAGACCAAAGGTTTCTGAATCCTGAACTAGATCTCAGACTACAGAGACTCATTTTACTCCTTCTGTTCTGGGTGTGCCCATGGGATTTGATGGACACAGGACTAAAAGGAGCATCTGGAATTTAAATAAAAATAACAAACTTATCAGCARCAAAGAAAAATTCACAGTCCATGTCAGGTTACTTCTCTCACTTCTCTAAACTGGGTGAGCATTTTTCTGTCTTTTTCCCCCATCTAGAATTTCACATGTAAGAATTATTKTCACATAGACAGCATAACCAACTAGCATATTTACAATATATATTATCAACACTGCTATGAAAAAAAATTGGTGTCTTCATTAAAGCTCTTAATGAAAGATTTAGGTCCCCTCTAAATCAACAGAATTCTAGATTTTAGGACACTGATATCAAAAAAAGTCACAATGTAGTGCCAGAAGTGCTGACATAATACACAAAACAGAGGAGTTTAAGGATAAAACCCCAGAATTTGTAGTTCCTTTGCAACCAGAACAACACAAACCTGATGGCAGGGTCCATATAATCTGATTTTGGTTCTCACTGATCCTAAAAAAAGTTAAATTTTAACTTATCCTGTGCACCTCTGTTTTTAAAAGCACAGCTCATGTATTTTTTAAAAAGGCTGTACTGGATACATCCAGATACAAAAATTTATACAGATGGATATAAATGTATTTACTACAAGTGAATAGKGACTGAGTTTTTAGTACTCAAAGATTTTACATAGCAACATTTGACCTGTTTTGCCCCAAAGCTGGAAAGGGCAAGGCAAAGATATAAAGGGTTATTGATGCTCTGTGTCAGAGGAAAGTGAAAAAAAAAAAATTGTGCCAATCTCAGCCTGCTCAGCTCAGGACATGAACATTTCCACACAGCAAATCTGCCTCTTGGTTGTTCAGGGGTTGAACTCAGCCACGGGTTTGGAGGAGGAATTTATGAGTTCAGGAAAATCTTGCAGATGCAGTAGCCACCTAACAAAGACCAAAATCTCTGTTTTGAGAGGCATTGCCAAAAATTCCCCATTATTCTAAATATAGATATCTATCTGTTAGGAACTGGAGAGGCTGACTGCTAATTAATTAAAAGAGATAAAAGAGTAAAGAGAAAAATCTTTTTTTAATTAATCAAAAGAGACAAAATATTAAAAAGATACAAGACTGCAAAAGAAAAAAAGAAAAGAAATTGTCCACCAAGGAACTATCATCCTTTTTGAGCAGAGGACCAAGAGGAATCTTTTCATACATTTGTATTAAATTCTTCAAGGGTAGAAGTATCTTGAAGCTTCATTAAAGTAAGGCCCTCAAAATAAGCATTGCCATCAGCTTTATTGTGGAATAAAATTTTACTGTTATTTGAAAAAGTACAACTTTTATTTACAATATTTATGACATTTTACAATCAGAACTTTCCYTGGAATTATTACCAATGTGTTCTGCCTGGAGGTTTTTCACAAGTATCTTGGTATATTACTTTCTTTTACATTCTGACACGACAGCTATTAACTGAATGGGAGTAAAAGAGTTACACCTAATATTATCTCTTTCCACAGAACATTTTCATCATAAATCATTTAATTCAGGGCACTCATCAAGGAACCTCAGCATTATTGCTGTTCCAGCCCTCTAATTTTGGTCGTTTTTTGCTTTCAAACTTTGATATTGAGCATTACCACTTCTAGGAGCTCTCAAATCCTCAGGACAGATGTTCACACCAAACTTTTAGCTGATTTTTGTCAGACAGGAGGGTTGCAGAGCATCATCCTTGGAGATATTTAAAATCCATCTGGGCAGGGTTTTGGGTGCCCCTGCTGGAGTAGAGGATTCGGAACAGTGACCTCCACAAGTTCATTTCACCCTCAATCAAATTTCTCTGATTCTGTGATTGTGTCAAAACAAAGATCTTGGATTAAGATCATTTTTTATGCCCTAAAAGAAAACCTTAACATTTTCCTTGCAGGTTTTTAGAATCTTGACAAAACAGAGAGTTTCTGTAGAGAGGCAGGTTCCTTATTGCAGTTTCATTACAATAATTTTATCTCTGCCTATGAATTCTCCATGACTGAATTACAAATGAGCATATTAAAGTATATTCATCGTTATCAGTGTAACCAGAGCCTGAATAAGCCACATTACACRTCCTGAATTTATGGGGGGAAAAAGGCAAAAAAAAAGTGTTCTTCCCATTCCACATTCTTCTTAAGGCCTGATCAAAACCCACCTCATTGCATTCAAAATTGCTCTTCCTGAAAGAAAACAGTAAAACTGCTTCTGAAAATAACCTGGAAAAAGAGAAATATTCTGTCTGACTGCTAATATATGTTCTGAAGAGACACATCACCACATTAGATCTTTCCATTCCCTAAATTACCCCTAAATGAGTGGCTTTCTCCATATTATTCCACTAGTAACCTGGAAGTACAGAAAAAGTTTTTAAGGAATTCACAAATTTATGAGCTGTAGAAGAAGTAACCATCAACTTTTGCATGTTATTTTTTATGACATCATTTATTATATATTTATGCTATTATATTGTATTTTTCTCTTGTTTTCCCCTGCATCTTTTGTTTAGATGGCTTGAATTACTCCTGGTGACTTTACTCAGCYCTGAGGGACAGAATAACCACAGGATTTGAAATAAAACAAAAGATAACTCTGTATTAGGGGACAAGGAACTGTGACTCAAAGTGAACGCTCAAAAAAAAAGTGAAAACCAGGAAAACAAAAAGACAGCACACTGAAGAATATCTAATTTTATTTTTATTTCCTTCCTCCAGCTATAGCTTGATGATGTCAGCACAAAGGTGAAGGTTGCACAGTTCAACCAGAAAGCTTCCTTCATTACTAGAGAGATCAGCCCCACAAGAAATTGGAAATATGCACCAAAATGCACAGAATTTAGCTTAAACAAGCTAGTCAGCATAGCCAAGGGAGGGAAAAATACAGAAAATATTCATATTTTAATTTAAARTACTACATATTAACTTTAAATGGGAAAAGCACTTCTTTAATTGCTACAGGTAATGGAGGAGGCGTGGATTTCTGGCTGGGATTTTTTGCATTCTCTGTGGCTCTGTGAAAAGTCTTTTCATCCCACCTTAATGTCAGACATCCATAACACAGACATCTGGATCTGAACTAGTTATCTGA
>NW_026624107.1:67946-69008 GCF_030028575.1 Malurus melanocephalus | reverse complement strand
TGAACTCATAAATCCCTTCCTACCACCCCTGTTTTCTCTCAGGTTTTTCTCAGTTTTCCATCTGAGATTTCTGTGGCAACTTCCAAATTAATGTGATGTCTTCCTAACCTTAGAATTAGGGTAATTTTATAAGCTCTGTGCCTTAAAACCCYMAAAATTTTTGCATTTTGGACCATTGGATGGAGTGATCTGAACTATGTATCTGAGTGTCTTTTGCAATTGTCTGAGAAAAACAAGCACGATTTATTTAACCTCTTTTAAAATGCCTATTTTAGGATGGAATTAACTGTTCTCCTCAGGTGCTCTCCACTGGCTGCAGCCATAAAGGATAATAAATTTATTAGAGCATGAACTCATAAATCCCTTCTTCCCACCCCTGTTTTCTCTCAGCTTTTATTCCCAGTTTTCCATCTGAGATCTGAGATTTCTGTGGTAACTTCCAAATTAATGTGATGTCTTCCTGACCTCAGAGTTAGGCTAATTTTATGAGCCTTAAAACCCTAAAAATTTTTCTATTTTGGACCATTGCATGGAAGGACTCCCTGTCAAGTGCTTTTTTATGCTCACAGATTTCCCAATCATCACTGACACTCTCCAGCATTTAACCTTCTTACAGCTTTTGCAAGAGTACTTTGGTTCCTCAGAACACTCTTTTCTAAAAAAAAAAAAAAAACAGTCTATGTTATTTTCACATGGTGTAATCTCATTTTTTATGCTGGAAAAATATAACCAGGAAAGCTCCAGCCTTGTTCTTGCTTGATAAAATTCCCTAAAAACATCAACTTCATCTCTATAGTTCAGATATGGGGGTTTGTCTAGAGAAAACCCCATTCAGAAAGTGAGGAAAACAATTTGGAAAAAACAAAATACCAAAGAAACTCTTCAAATTTTCAGTTTTAATTTCGGGGTTTGCTTTTATTGTTTACTTCCTTTTGTCACAGGGTCTAAGTAAATAGAAACTGTTTTGGTTTCAGAGGAACTTCCTTTTATAACCAAAAATAAAGAAAAGAATTTGTGAGGCTTGCTCAGGCTGCAGTAGCATGAAAGAAAGACATTGTTTTT
>NW_026624107.1:62371-63817 GCF_030028575.1 Malurus melanocephalus | reverse complement strand
TCAATCTGCTCTGGAGGCAGGGGGTAGCACAATGACATCTGCTCTTATATCTCTTCTCACTGCCAGCATGCAAAATACAAAAAAAAAAAAAAAAAAAAAAAAAAAAAAAAAAAAAATCTGGTGTTGTTTAGTAGAAATGACAAACACTATAAGGAAATGATGTCTCCTAATTTATTATCATGCTGGGATCTGTTCCCTTTGTGTTTATAAATGAATTATAAGTGAAAACAGATTGCCTGGCTGTTTTCAGCAAGAAATAAACAGACCCTGAGCACTTGCAAGTAAAAGGAAGAAATTCCTAAGAAATAGCTTGTCTTGGATCAWCAACACATCTTAACATATTTATTTATAATGACAACATCAGCGAGAAAGGGAAGGGCTGCAGATGTCATTTATCTGGATTTTTGTCCCCCACAACATCCTTTTCTCCAAACTGAGAGAGATGGGTGGACATTTATAAGGATGAGAAAGTCCAGAGGGTTGTGGTCAGTGGTTAARGGGTTGTGGTCAGGGTTAAGGTCCTGATGGACATCAGTGACCAGTGGTGTCCCTCAAGGGTCAGCAATGGGACCAGTGTGATCCAATTTCCGATTTTCAGGTTAAGAGTAAGGTGTTAAGTTCCCTGTTTTCTCTACTTGTTACCTTTTGCAAATTTGTCAACATTTTTCTCCAAAGTGGGTTAATTTTTGAAAAGAAATGTTTCAATAAATATTTCATAAGCTCCATAGTCTCAATAAAAACTTTTAACAGAAAGACATAATCAGGTAGATAAAGAAGATATTCTTGTTCAATAATAGCAGGAGGGCACAACCAGGAGGAGCATTACTCTTAAAAATTAAGGACCATTGTACTCTGTTAGAAAGCTGATTTGTTGTTCAAAGAAAAGTTATCAGAACTGTTGTCTGAACAGTTAATTTTAGACCATGCTTTGAAGCAATATTTTTTGTTAACTTTTTCTTGTGAAGTTTCATCTTATACTAATTAGGCAAAGAAAAACAAAGGAAAAATAAGAAATAAAAAAAAAAAGGGGAAAAAAGGGGAAAATAATTACTTTCTAAATATAGAAAAATAGATTAAATATATATTTTGATTAAACAGATTAAATATATATTTTATTATATAAAAAAAAAAAAAAAAAAGGGGAAAAAAGGGGAAAATAATTACTTTCTAAATATAGAAAAATAGATTAAATATATATTTTGATTAAACAGATTAAATATATATTTTATTATATTTTCCAAGGTAACTTTTTTTCAATACATAATTCCCATACATGAACATGAAGGAGGTGTGCACTACAAGATTGGTTTTCTCTTAATAAACAACTCCATTTCTTCAAAAAGGAGACAGGAACCTGAAGAGGAACAAAACAGTTATAGCAGTTTCACATGAGCTCTTATTGAGAATTATATAAATTTTGTCATGGAGTGATGCTGCTGTGCAAAA
>NW_026624107.1:57510-60577 GCF_030028575.1 Malurus melanocephalus | reverse complement strand
TTCTCACAGTAAAGGTTCTGTGTTCACAGAGGCTTCATGACTGTCAACTATTTTTGTATCCCAGCATTTCTGGATCCAACAGAAGAGGAGAAAACGGGGCTTTTCCTTTTTCTCCCACCTTCTCCTGTAAGAAGAGGAAGGATTTTCTCCCATACAAAATTCTGAGAGCTCCCAGAGCTCTGAGTTCAGTTGATTCCCCTTTTAGGGTGTTTGGCACTGGTCATAGATGCTCTTGAATATATTTACACTTGACTGCTCCAAATTCTTTAAACCCACTTTTTTTGGAACTGAAAGCCACTGCAGAAATTCACCAAAACAGGAAACCTCCACAGTGAAGGTTTCATGGATAACTTTAAACACAACCCACACATGGAGGTATTACCCTCATTTTTATTTTTACGTGATTTATCACCAAGCAGGATTTTCTTCTCCCCTCCAGCTTCCACGGAGYTGATACAATTTTTTTTCCACCACTGCCTGGTGGGGTGACAAGCAGGAGGATAAATGACAAAGAAAAAACGCCTTTTTGCTATTTAATTGATAACTCCATCACATCAAACTGTGTGTAAATCAATGAATCTGCCCTGAAGTGCCAAGGAGTTGCTTGTCTGTGGGGCTCTGACATGGCTGAAATTCTGGTTTTGCCCCAAAGGTGTGTCATTATATTTCCTCCCACCTGGCAGGAGCAAATATATGGACAAATATACTGAATAGTGTGAGGAAAAGCCATTCCTCAGTAACAGYCAACACCTGCATATTTTTTGCATCCTATTGAAGATAGATCAAGGACAATTATTTTCAGGCTTTTTCGATTTTTTTTCTTTTTTTTCTCAATTGCTTCCTCAGCCTCAGCTACAGGTCATGCATTTCAAAATTCTTTCAGATTAAAATGATAGGGTAATACCAGCACGTCTTGCATTTGTAGAGTGCGAGTTATCAATGTTTAAATTAGCAATCAGATAAAAACTGCAGGTAGAAGTGTGGTAAAATCTGGGTTTGCACCGTTGTTCTGTCTCAATTCCATGCACACTTGCAATTATCTGTGCAGTCAATAAAATGAAACATTAGGTCTGTGTCAATCAAAGGAAAAAGATTTCCTGTCAAAATTAATTTTGACACAGATTTCATTAATCTAAAATGCCCCTCCTTAGCTCTAAGAGTATTCTGTATGTACATAGCTTCAAAAAATGAGGTAAAGACATCTGAATGTCTTTGTCTGCCACAATTTTTTTCCCCCTGCAATTTCTACAATATTCCAAGACATTAAAATAATAAAACCCCTACTTGTTTTAAATGCCTTTCTGCATGGGAACTGCACATAGGAATAATTTCTGCAGAGGCAGAAATGCCAAAATCATGTCACTGACCTTGGACTCTCTTTAACAAGTGCAGGAGCACTGAAGAGCTACGAAGCCTGTCCCTTTCAGAGAGGAATTTCAAGAAATTTAAAATGTGTAGATGGGCACAGAAAGCTGCTTTTGGAGTGTGGAGAGGGTGAGAAATAATTTTGTGAATCACTCCCATAGTTTCCCGTTTAGCTGACACACACCTGCATTAAAATATGGGTTTCTTTTTTTGTTGGTTTTTTTGGTTTTTTTTTCTTTTTTCCCCCCTATGTCTCAGTAATCCATCCAAGGGGAGTTAAAGACTGAAAGAAAATGCTAAATACTGTCACTGACTAGTTTATTGCCACGTGAACATCAATCCTTTGGGATTACAAGTGCTGCTGATGTTTGTCAAAATGTGTTTTTCTCTCCTCACCTGTGTTTTTCCTCTGTCCAAAACAATGATGGTGTCGAGTCAAAGGTTTTTCTGAGATTGAAATGGTTCATGAGGCTGCTGGGGAAAGCTCTGCTCTCTGCCCAGCCTGGGCAGCCAGGGGAATTTTTAGGGTTAGGGTTAGGGTTAGGGTTAGGGTTAGAGTTCGGGTTAGGGTTAGGGTTAGGGTTGGAGTTAGGGTTAGGGTTAGGGTTGGGTTTTGGGTTAGGTTTGGGATTAGCGTTAGGGTTAGGTTTAGGGTTGGGGTTAGGGTTAGGGTTAGGGTTAGGGTTAGGGTTAGGGTTAGGGTTAGGGTTAGGGTTAGGGTTAGGGTTAGGGTTAAGGCCGTGCTTTGATGAAGCCTGCTCCCAAAAATTCTCTTGCTGCACCTGGAACCACAGTCATAGCTGGGACTTCTTTCTTTCCAAACTTTTTTTTTATGGAGGAAACAGAAAAGAATTTTCACAGCATTAATAAGATGATAATATACCTCTTTGTTACCCATAAATTTGTCATTTTATGTTGTTTAATTATCCTTATGACTGAAAAAACACTGATTCCACTTCTGCTTACATAAGCAGGTATTTTAAGGATGTATTTGAAAGAAAAAGCAATATATTTACTCAAGTTTTTCTGAATTAAATGAAAAGGACTTTCAAGCGTTAATAAAATGGCAATATCACCCCAATTTTAATGTGTGTTCATTTTCTCCTGTATGTTTACCTATTTCACCCCCTCCCTTTTTTCATCCCTTGTGAACATGAGGAGAAAATTATTAAAAATTTTTAAAAACTCCAAAAGCACCAAAAGATGTCACATAAGAGAATAAACTGCAATGATCCTCTTCATTAAAAAGCTGCATTACTGCCAGGTGAGATGATGAGGAGCCAGAAAAAGCAGCTCTGATTGCTGATGCCATTTAACAAATCTCCCTTTCATCTGTGTGGCTGTTTACCTAAAACTTCAGTGACCTGAGGGTGGCTGAGTGGGATTGGCTAAGACTAAAGAAACACAAAATTAAAAGATTAGAATACAAAACTTTGCACTTCTTTCTTCTTCCTTTAAACACACCTGACTTCGGGGTTTTATTCCAGTTTATTTTGCTTTCTGAACAATAATTTTGAAATATTTATGGGGTAATGATAAAYGTTAGCAGAATAATAAATCACTGTCTTAGCAATATTTGTTCCTTAATGATTAAATGGTAAAAAAACACAAATAAAAGGTTTCTGTACCTTTGGACTTTTAATAACTGCAGGTAGAAGCATCAAGTCACAAGAATGGCAGATCTGGGCACCTCAAGAACCAA
>NW_026624107.1:51503-56124 GCF_030028575.1 Malurus melanocephalus | reverse complement strand
AGGCTGAAATTCAAGAAAATTATCACCTTGTCATACACAGAGAAAAGGGAAAATTGCAAACCAATGGATTAGCCTTAGAGTCGGTGCAAGTACAAATATCTGTCTGAGGATGACCATCCTCTAAAAAATTAATTTTTTGCATGTGCATATTTGTGCTATGTACATTTTCTTTCATAAATATATATTTTTATATATATATATATTTATATATATATATAAATACATTGGTAAATAAATATAATGTTCTTTATATATAATTTTCATATTGTGATTATGCATAATTTTATAATTTATCTATTAGATATAATTTATAAAATATATTTTTATATAATTAAACATATTATTCACACCGTTATATGTAATATATGTCTTATAATCTTAGCTCCATTATATATATTAATACATAAACTAAGCTTCTAACTTTTGTTCCAGTCTTGTTAAACAAGCCAATTTCATTATGATATTTAAAATCTCAGCGTTGTGAGTTCTGATTGTTTCCTTTGAAGCTCCTGGCTTCAGAGGAAAATTACTATAAAGGAAATTACTATAGAATTGAAATTACTATAAAGGAAATGGAAGTGTCAACCATGTTAAAATTCCGTGAAGCCAGAAGGAAAAGATTTTTTTTTTTTTAGGGAAAGATTTCCTCTTATAAAATGAGACATGCACAGTTTTAAATAATTTGTTTAGGCACCTCAGTTGAAGTTTCTGGAAATTCCTTATTCCTTTAGGATGCTCAGAGCTTAAAATATGAGCAGAGTTAGTGCACAACAGAATTTGGACTAATCAGAGTTTGGACATGAGGAAATTTCACCAGAACTGTCCCATAAAAAATGCATTGTTCTAAAAACTTGAAATGTGCTTTGTGATCTTAATTTTGAGATTTTTTTTTTTAGATGATTTCAGGATAATTTTAGTTTATTATTAATTAATTAATTTTAGTTTATTATTTATTAGACTACAGTTAGGAAATGAAATTGAAGCAATAGAAATCTTTCCCATGGAAATATTTCAATATTGTCTCTCTTTCTCAAAAATTCCCATTTGAAATAAGTTTGGTATTTTTTAATGGCATGTGGATCAAAAAGGAAACTTAAATTAGAAATAAGATGGTTTGAACTGAGTGCTTCTGAAGAAAATAATTCTTTTCCTTTGGAAAATTAAGAGAGCTGTTGAATAACAAATACGTTTAAGCTAGAAGAAAGCATTTGGCATGCACAAATTCTGCCATGAATTTAATTTCTATATACCCACAGAAATCCTCTTCTGAGCTTTTTTTAAATAAGGATATTCTTTGTAAAAATACTGTTTCCTTCCCATTTTCTCCCCTTTCTCTCATTTCTCTGCCTGACACTCCCAAAGTCTGTCACCATGACCTGATTATCTTGCACATCTCATCTTGAGAGGACAGAAAACTGCCAAACAAGGTCTCTTTTTCTTGCTTATRACCCAAAAAATTCTGTAACAAAAAAAAACACAGACCAGCCCTGCCCAGCTGACCCTTCAATTTTCCTTCTCAATTTTAATAAATCCAGGGAAATCTTAGGTGTCCAAAGCTACTTTAAAAGTGCTTCATTAAATAAACTCTACATTACAATGGAACTCTTATGGCTGTGTCTGTGGTGCTCAAATTTTAAATGGGTTTGTTGGTATTGGTGCCACAATGGAGTGAGTTGAGGAAATGAGACAGATATGACACCCAAAAAATTAAATTATTTCCATTAAAAACTAATTACAGWTAGTTCTTTGTGTTTTCAGGCTATTTTTCCAATTTTTGTAAATGTTTGAACATCCACATCACTCAGACAAACAYGAATATTTGAAGATGAACAAAACTCTTATTTTTCTTAGGTCCCTAACAATGGTTTGACCTGCCCCTTTTTCTTTTCTTTTCTTTATCTTCCAAGGGTTATTTCAAATTATCTTTTCACAGGTTTGTGGATGTCCTACTCCAACAGTCATAAATTTATGAAGTGCAGACACTGCTGGGGAAAACAAAACCTGGTTTTTCTGACATGTCAGGCAGGCAAACATTTCGACATTAAACATGTCACTCTGGAGCAGCTGCTGAAGAGAAAAATCATTAGGGTGAGTATTTCAGAAGGGTTGTTCTACCTCTGTCCTACAAAATTTTTTAAATTATGTGTTTCAGAGCTGGATAATACACGTAATTATTTTTCTTTTGTTTTCTGCGCACACTTATGCTGAATTTTATTCCAAAGTCRGGATGACCTTGAGAGGTAGAGGTTGATGAATAAAAGTAGAGAGTCTATGAATCATTTGTGAAACTTCTCCTTTGTAATGTCAACGTGGCTTTCAAACAYGGCAGGAATTGTTTTCTGGAGATCTCCTGGAAGGGTTGGAGCACACTTTAAAATGAGAAAACATCTGTAAAATTGTTATTGTCCTGTCCCAGGTACTGCTTCACTCCACTCACAATTCAGAATTAAATCTGAATTGTTCAGGTGGTAAGGACCTAATACAATGGCAGTGTTTCTTCCTTTTCTGTGTGCACTTCAAAGGCARAGCTAACAGAAAAATCTCTTTCAATTCCATGTTCTAAATGTCTCCCATTTTGGCAATTCAGATTATGATAATTTTCATTTAAAAAAATCTGTTTTAATCTGTCAAAATATGTTGGTGTGTATGCTCCATGTGTATAAGGTAAACAATCTCAATTTTTAAATGCTTACGTGAAAACAAATAACCTCTTTCTTTCAAATTTGAAGACGATTATTTTACCAGTACCGAAAAGTTTTCAAGTTTTAAATAGCAAATTATTTTAAAATTTTCCTTCTTCATGAACATTTCTTAGTTTAGCTAAAATACAAAGTGAAAAGATTTTGCTAGAAACTCATAAAAATAAATAACATACTCAAGCACTGTTGTATTTAAATTAAGTAGAGGGCTGCATAAATGCAGAAATAAAGTGAATAAGTATTTTTTTCACCTCATTTTCTGGATGAAGAACTTCCAAAGAGATGGCTATTCTCATGGCCATTATTCAAAAATCTGATTTGTGGTGATTTACCCAATTTGTTTTGYTCTTACATGTGGTTTCATGCAGATGTAATTGTCAGACTGGAGAATTTTGGACTTAATGCCTTTGAATTACTATTGCACATAATAAGAAACAAATTATTTTTTCCAGATCTTATTAAATAATCCAGCAGCAGGCCCACTAATTTTTCCCMATTTTCTTGTCATCTACTCCCTGATGCCTTTTGAAACAAACCTGTAAACATATTTTTGCTAAACTGCTGCTGTACGAATTCCTCAACAAACACAGTATGGTTCTCAACATTTCAACTGGTTTCTTTTATAGACTTATAATTAATTGGACCATAAACTTTAAAAGTGAGCAACGCCTCCCAGCCAAAATATAAATCAGTTTCCAGCCTATAATAATTGCTGTTCAGGAAAGAAAACAATTTTTTAAGTCTTTTAAAAAACATTAACATCATATTCTTACTATTTTGACATTATTTTTGAATAATAGTCCACACACAGTAGTTAGCATGCTGCCATAAAAACTATTATAATTATTATCTAATAATCAATATGTCAATATTTTAATATAGATAATCAATAGTAATTCAAGGCCGTGACTCCCTTTAAAGATCATTTAATTATTCTGGASCTATATTTTGAWGGATTTCTTGATTCTAGTCTCAAAYAGCCTTTTWGTCTCKCTCTSTGGCCTTATTCTCCATCATAAAAGGATAAATATTGCCTTATTTTTCATGGATGGAGAAAACTCTTAGATTTTCCAGGTAATGTGACTGGTACACAGAATTAAGATGTCTCCTGGTGGCTACAGTCATAATATAAAAAACAAAAATGAAGAAAAGCTCTTCAGACAGTTCCACATCTTAGAGTCCAGACTTGAAAGTTGTTGAATGTCTCACGACACAAATTTACTTGTAAGCACTTACTCTGAAGCTCTAACCTATGCTGTGAAGAGATTAAACATTGCCTTCAAAGGGAGATGAGTGTTCTTCACTTAAATAAAACAAAATGTAACTAAAAACACTTAAATGAAGTGTAACTGCGAAGCATTTTGCAAAGCCAAAACCAAGTAAAAAATATTTTCAAACAAGGACTTTTGACATTATTTGTTGTCTTCCTTGGGTAAGAAAGGTTTAGGTATTTGTGGATGTTATGAACCTGTTTTCTTGGCTCAGCATAGCACAGCCCATTCTGGGGTAAAGTTTGAATATGCTCTTGTTTAAAAAAAAAAAAATTATTTTATGAGTGCTTGGGACAGCAATAAAAAAAAACTTGTTAAAGTAATTTCCTTATTTTTAATGCAGGATAGTACCAGTGTAACCTTACATTTCCGTAAATGTTCCCTTAACCATTCTTTCACAGTTTCTCATTATAAAAATTAGGATATTTTAATAAGCCATTGCTATATATTTGCCTCTCTTTCTTCAAGACAGTGATGGAGAATTCTTTGCACTGTAATTTCTAAAATGCTTGGGAGMCAAAAACACTAAACAGCACAAATCTATCATTTTTATACTGCCTATTGCCATTTTCACCTTGTCTTTCARTATCCATGTATTTTCAGTCATAAATTTAGGGAAGAGGGCTTCTTAATTTTGCTTTAGTTATCCCC
>NW_026624107.1:30517-51303 GCF_030028575.1 Malurus melanocephalus | reverse complement strand
CAGAGTTTCCAAGGCAAGTTTTCAGTGCAAGAGATCAAGAGATCAAATATCTCTGATTGACTCTTTGATTTTTTTTTTCCTAATCTCTTCAGGTGTGAAGTGGGCAAAATCAGAGGCTCAAATTCCCAAATGATACCAAAGAAGACACAGAATTTTATTTGGACTCATTATGTGTAATCTTTGCTACTCCTGATCTACTTGAGCTGTCAATATCATCCAACATTTTATTCACTTACTTTTAAAACTTTTTCCTATATCTCTAAAAAAGAAAACTCTTCAATCAACAACAACAACAAAAAAAAAAGCCAAAAACAACAAAAAAAATTCTAACCAGCAACCCAAAACAAACTATAAAACCTGCAATAAATAAATGCTTCAACTATGAAACGGATACAGATTTACTGAACCAAAACTATATAGTATTATCTGTATGGTATACATTCCCAATATTTTCTAATAAGAATCAGGAAATAAGCCTTACTTGTTTCTTGATTCTGGTTTTTAAATTTCACATTAGTCWGTATTCTTTCAAATTTTGTTTCACCATTAAATATATCAAACAYAAGTAATTAAATTTTGAGCCACATTTGACTCAGAATCTCTCACTTCTCAAAAGAAATTGTTCTTCGTGATAAAAAAATAAACATTTCTAAATTGAATAAACATTTATAAATGTTTGTGAATGGAAGTTCATTTGGGGGGAAAGTGCCCACTTCATTTTCTGTGGGAAGAGTTGTGATATTCCTTATCCCATCTCAGATTTTTTTTTTTTTTTTTTTTATCACATCTTAAATTTTTACTATTTTTATCTTTAGCTATATAAATGTTTTTCATATCAGGTCACAAGGGGAGCAGCAGCATCTGAGATTTCAGCGCTGAGCTAACAATGCAGCTAATGCTTTCAGCACAAACACAAAATACAAAAATGCCATGTGTCCTTTAATCATCTTCCTAATGTATTGGGCCATTATTGAACTGATGGAAGTGAGTGGGACAAACACATTTTAAACAAGAATAAGCTCAYTCATGGAAAACACATTCATCATTTCTTAAAAAAAAATGGTTCAGATGCAATGTTCATCTCAGGAAACCCTTTTAACCATCTACGATGGACAAAGATCAGTATCTTTTTTTCTCCCATTTTATTCTCTTCTTTCTATGAGATGGAAATGGCCTCTGCTGAAAACACATCCTGAAGGAGAAYCTTGCATTTCATCAACCAGATATTTCCTCTTATTCTTAGGCTGTTCAGGGATTTTTTTAACTTTTTTTTTTGCATATTTTATCCACAAGACTGGGCAGGGAAGATGAGAAGGGTGATAAAGGTTGAGCACTCCAAACCACTTCTCTAAGTTCAGAAAAAAAACATAAATATGGAGAAAATTGCTTCATATAATGTGTGCTATTTGATCACACCTTTGCCAAAAGCTGGTTGAATATATAATTATAGAGAGAATAAGAGTAAGCAGTAGAATATTCCACTCCTCTCAGTCAATCTTTGTGTTTGTTTGCTTTACTTACAAAAAAAAATAAAGAAAGAAAATTAACACTAATTGAAATTATATGCCAGTCCTCATTCATTTGRATATATTAATTTTATTTTACCTGAGTTGGAGGAAACTCATTAAGCAAAATATTTTTTTTAAAATAACAGTTACATTTACCCAGGTAACCTAAGAAATTTTTCTACAAATTAAAATATTTTTGTGCTAGTTGACTTTGGATCTAGGGGTAGAATTTTTACAATATATGGAAATCAATTTGTAAATCTAAGACTGAATTACTCTAATCTTGTTATTTTATACCATTCCATAACATTTTAACCTACCAGTCTTAAAATTGCTTCCAAAATCTGAATATTGATTTCCTGCTCAAGTGGTAGAGTTTTTAATTCTTGCTCAGGTTTTCTCTAATTCAAACTGGCCTGCATCAAACAAAAGCTTTACACATATTATGCAACTTTTTTATTTTTTTAACTTCCACCTTTAATCCTCATGACACACATCAAGATGGAATTTTTTTTTTGTTTTTGTTTATTTAGAAAATATTTAGTTTAAAGTAGAATAGAACTTTCCATTCTATGACTTTTGATGTGCTCTACAGCATAGCAGCCATTTCTTGACAGACAAATTAAGTGGCTCCATTTTGTAAAGTTCATTCTCACTCTGAGAATATTTTTACTGCATTCTCAAGTTCTGCAAAATAAAAAGTAAATATTTATAGAGATTAAATATAATTATTTTACATGCTGATATTTATAATTCTGCACATAAATTATGATTATTTCTTCAACTGATTTAGTGTTTTCCATTTAATTAATTAGAGATCTGTGCCCTGCTTTCAACACAAAGCTGTAACAAACRTTCTCATTATTTACAGACCTTTACCTGATGCAAGCTGCACAACTGATCAACCCACTTTGCACTTATTGAATGTTTTCTACTGGCTAATTTGTATTTATTTTRCATATTTTGTGGTAATGGATTTAAAATACTGAAACATGAGAGGCTTGAATACTACATTGACAATAACTATGGTAATTTATCAACCAAAATAAATTGCTAATATCTTAGATTATGGGTATATTTCAACATGTGCAACTGGTTTGTCTTTTGTTCTTGCACTGGATTAGAGTGTTAAACTTTTTTTTTTAATTAACTATATGTTTTTAATAAGGTCCTTTTGTTCACTTAACTTTTAAAGAAAAATTTGGAAATATTTCAAGACTTGTCATTATTAGAATGTGTAGAAGAACCTCACTGGTAATAATTTAACATTTTATTATGTCTTCATGCACAATGGCAATATTTTTATATATTTGTTCTTTCACATATAATGTCAAAACCGTTTTGTAGTCTAGTTTCTTTTGCCCACCAGTAACATAAAAATGTGCTTGAAAAAAACAAAAACGATCAGAACCAACGCCCAAATTTCTTCTAATCAAATTAAGAGCTGTTTATCAAAAACAATAATGATGGATTCATATTCTAGAAGAATATTGTAAATCACCTTAGAAGGTTACTTTAACAAATTAAAACATTCATCACCTAAAAAAGAGAGGATGAAAGAATATCATCCACAGGAGATGTCCTTTTAGCAGAMAAGGACTAGATCTCAATAAATCTCTGAGGCTTGCAATCATTCAAAAACTTGAGAATTATATTTTTAGACTTGCCAGAATTTAACACAAAGGGCTGTGTTCAAACTTCCACATAAATACTTTTAAACTTTGTGGCTGGAAACACAGAATCTTTAACAACAGAAAGTTTATTTTAATTGCCTGATACTTGGCATATAAACATACAAGTTGGCCTGTAAAAAATCACTTAAGCAATGCCTCAAATGCATGCAAGAATTTACTGAAACATTAGAGCAGATTTATCCATCAGTTTATCTGTTTATTCATTGTAATTCCTAACACAGTGACAATAAATACACTTCTATGAACAACAAATGTCATAAATTGAAAGCTTTAAGATTCCTTGTATGCTGAGTGATACTGTGAATTATTCTATTTTTTTTTTTCTTACAGTTTCAAGCAGCAGTGGCTCAGGGCTTCTTTGCCATTATTACTCTGTTTATTTTCCCAATGGAGAGAATATTGGACATGGTGGATGCAAAGCCAGTGTTGAACGGGTGATTTCTTTCTCACAGAAAAAAAATATTTAATCTCAAATCTTGTCCAGCTCACAAATTCATATGATCAAACTCTTAGAAATTTGAAAACACAAGCCAAAACCATTTGGATCTCCATTTAGTGTGTCACATTTAGACAACCAGACTTTTATATTTTATCTTCATTCAGGAAAAGCTCTGTCCCGTCTCTGATTAGAGTTTTAGGAGTTCATTAGCAAGAGACTCCGTGGGTTAAAATTGGATATAATAAAAGTCAAGATGTGAAWTTTTTTACTGATGCTCATCCAAGGCTGGATTATTTCATATACTTATTTCAGTTATTTGATTTGGAATATGTTTATTGAAGAGAATAAAACTGAATTTCCAAAATTCAGAAAACTGAATTCCCAATAAAACTGAATTCCTTTGTTGCCTTCCTTGTCCATAAAGTGTTTGCCATTTGTTCACCAAATTTATGGCTAAAATCAGCAAATATGAAAGCTGCACAAAAAAAAAAAAAAATATTTCTGTTCTGGACCAATGGGTTTAGCATTAATTATGCAAGATTTGGTTCTGACTCTTACTCTGCTCACTTCTACGATGCTCTTTTGATTTCTTGACTGTACAAGTCTGGTCCTGCAGCAGAGCACAAGCATTTCTTGCTGTGTATTAGAGTTTATTCCAATAACACTCTGCTAACACTTTACATAACCAGAATTTGAATAGAGAGAAACAATTTCATCCAGGCTCTGCTGAGGTCTATTTTTAGCTATTTTTAGCTTTTCCTTCCCTCTCAATTTCCTGCCAGGTGAATGTGACTGGAATATGGCCAAAGTGTGATTTATGCTGCAAACAGTGAGTGTGATTTAGGGGTGGAGACCCCATAATTCTGTTATCAGCAATGGGCTCTGTGGCCACATAAATCTCACCACGAGAGCATAATGGGAATATGGCTGTCCTAAATATTGTACCATTAAAATTTAGAAGTGGAGGATTTCTAGCAAAGAAGTGTTTTCTTTCATGGAGATGTCATGAGGCAAATCCATCTTTCACAGGTGAAAAACCCAAACTCACGCCAGCCAAGTAATTTCCCTAGTTAAACAGGGGTAGAATTTTAATAATCAAATTATTTTAGAGCTCTCTCCAGAGAGCTTGACCACAGAAATAAATTACACATGTGTTAATAAAATCTGCCTGGGTGGGACTTTTGATGAGGGTGTCCAAGAGAACTGATGTTATCAAAGGTTTTAACAAATTTCTCAAGGGATGGGAACAAAATTATTATCCAGCACAAAAAATTGACTCAATTTGATACTTCTTTCATGCATCAACCACAGCAGCTATGGTTTTTTTACATTTTTCTTAATTTTTAATTTTTTAAAAAATGCTTTTGGGTTTTTAAGATATTTTAAATTGTTTTGAATTTATTTTGTTTACATTTTTGTCATTTTTAAAATTGTTTTCACTTTTTCTTTTTCTTTTTTCATTAAAAAAAATGTAAAAATTTTTTTACTAGTGTGCCCCTGCAAATTTTCTCAAAGCTCACCTCTCCCTTTCTTCTGCCATAGGAGAAAAAAAAAACCGGTTTAGGTCTCTTTCATTCTTTTCCCCTCTGTCTTTCCTTTATAGTAGAAAAAAAAAACAAATTCAGTGACAGAATTAGTGTGTTCTGTTCAGTTCTTTCATTCCCCCAGCACAGATTAAAGGGGGCATGCAGGACTCTTTGATGGGCAAGTTCAAAAAGAAAAAAAAAAAAAAACCTCAGTATATCTTGTCCACCTGATAGACTTGTGGGCTAAATGGTTAAAATATGCTGATTTGTCAGAAGCTTTAGGCTTGAAAAGAAGCCGTGTTCAGCCCATATTATGAGGGTATAAACAGGGTTTTTATATAGTATTTTCCAACGTTTTCAGGCAGTTGTGAGCTCATAAATCATCCCTGGCGTTGTACAACTAATTAGCAACCAGCAGGAGTGAGGTTTTTTTGCAAATCAGGAAGGTGCCCGTGTCATTTCTCAAACAAATATGCAAATAAAACTTATAAATSTTTTAGATCTGTTTAGATAACATTGAACTGTGGGCAAACCAGAGGYTTGGCTGTTTCTTAGGTTTTTCCTGCTTTCAGCACTCCTCGAGGTGCGTGTCCTAAGCAAACACCTTAAAAGCTCGTTTATTTTGTTGATATTAAATGTGATGTTGCACAATTTATTCAAGCAGCATTTAAATGAATATGGAAGATGTCTGCAGGTTTTCACGAGGCACTTAGAGGGCTGTCACCACCTCTACTAGTTCATAAATTAAGGTGATTTTCAGAGTTCCCAGATTATGGCCATTCTGACATTTCTTACCCAGTTGATCATAAATCTTATTTCCAAAATGCAGTGCTTGTGATTCCATTACGATGCAGAGATTGTGCCAAAGGGGATTTTACTGATCTTTAGGAACAGAGAATCACAGAATTATTTCGTTCAGAAGGAACCTTAAAGATCACCTGAAGGTTCCCCATTGGTGGGGATGACACCTTTCCCAGGTGAATGTGTCAAATAATCAAATAATAAGGGATGCCATATAYTCTATTTTTGATATTTGAATTAATCCTGATTAATTGCTCTGACTTATTCCAAATTTAGAAAATTTATTTCAAATAAAGATTAAAAGAAAAAACAATAAGAAGAAAAATTGAGATTTTAAAAAGCCCATGTTCTGCTATAAAATAGTTTTCAGCTGGGTATTTCCAAAATACTGCTCTTTTTATGGCTCTCTAGTTTTAATTTTAAGCCTTTGTGACAAAAGCAGTCAGATATATAAGAAAATGGGTATCATCGTGCAATTTCAGTGTATTTTACCCAAACTCAAAGCTCTTTAGTACTTTTTATAAGTTACTGAGGCACTTTCCTGTTGTCCCAATAAATTAATTCATTCAGGTGATGGTCAGAGAGGAGTATAAACTGAATATTCCAGTGGAACTCCTTTTGGTGACCAATAAAACCAAGAAAAAAAGGTTTTAATTCACAGTAGCTTGGCTCTAGGAATGGAATCCCCCAGTTTCACGTGCATGGGAACAACTTTTTCAATCCCACATAAATTCTGGCACATCTGAGAGACACAAGAAGGGGCTGGTACAGTCCATCATGTCCAGGATGGTGCAGGAATGTCTAAAGCTTTTTGGGTTTTTCACATTCCTCTCGTTTTCCCCTAAAAATTTCATCTCCCAGGTCGTTCCCTGGGTGAGCAAGGAAGAGCAGTTGACATTTATGCTTGGAAACACATGGCTGGAAAAACAAATTTAGGTTGTGTTTGTACGTCCTGTCAAAACAAATTGACCCAAAGGCCACAAGTTTTTCCAGGAAGTCAGAAAAAAATTCCTGTAGGGCTTTCATGGAAGGATAAATTTTGTTTTCAGAAGGAATTTGTTGGAGAAAATGCATAATTGGTGTGAGAATTATTGTAAGAAATGGTCCTAATTAATGAGGACTTTTGCTGAGAAATATCAGCTCAGCAGGAACTTTTTTTTTCATGGAAAACAAATGCAAATGTAAYGATTCAACCCTGAAAAACAAGGTGTGGGTTTTGCCAGCAAGACAGCGGGATACAAAATGATAAGGTGCTCTGAAAAAAATAACCTACTGTAACTCTGTTCTCTGCACGAATCAATAATTTCATATTTTCTTTATTTTTTTATAGAAATCCTTCCTGCATGAAGCACTGGACTTCTTGATTCCATTCTATTAGTTGGTACTTATTCATTGTGAGGTAATTCATTGCCTCATATGTAGAAAAAATTTATATGGAAATAAGTAATGAAAATACCTTTGTGCAAAAGCCTAAGCACAGAAATTAATTTTTTTTCGTCTTATTCTTTCCCGTGGCTTTGGAAAGGGAAGAGTTTGCACCTGTCTTGTGTTTGATACTGATTTCATGACACTTCTGTACAAAATTCCTGCAGATAAATATCAATATTTGTTGAAATCAGGGAAGAAGCATGCCACAAAATATTTTTTTTTAAAATCCTTGTGAAAATAACAGTTTAATTGTAGGATCAGGACTATGTGTACATGCAAAGGCAAACAAACTGTGAGGATATGGAACTCTATTAAAAACTTTCAAGGCAGTTCTAAGCCTTTTGAGACTCAACAGCTGTAAAGATGCAAGATATAAATCCATGTAATCCACATATCAGCACATTACAGCAACATTATTGTAAAAAGGGAATAAACAAGGCTCGGGAACCTGTTTAAAATTACAAAGCATCAACTTGAACATCAGGGTGGTCTAAACACACTTTCCTTTCCTCCACCACACAGCAGAGAGAGTGAAATAATGAAATAAAATGCAAGGCACTGAATATAAAAAGCCAGACATGACTTCCTTCCAAATGCAATTTATAACATAATCACAGTAAGCACAAATCTATGTATCGTGAGAGATAATTTAAAAAGAAGGACAATAAAATCAGTCTTAGATCCTCCCAATTTATTTTTGGCTTGCAGGTAAAGTTTATGAAATAGAGTTGGGTAAATTGTGGAGAAATGGTATTGAAATTGAAATTGAATTTTACTGAAATGGTTCAAGGGTGGGAAAAGAGACCAAAATCCACACGTGGGTTCCCATCTGCATTCAGTATTCTAAAATTTAGGCATCCAGGTACCTCCTCTTCTCATGCTGGAATATCACCCTGTTCTCCTYCCTAGAAATGGTTCCAAAGGTGTTTTCTATCACTACTGCAGCTTCCAAACCTTTTTGGTGATTTACTTTGTCCTACACAATTTCCAAAGAGTGAGGGAAGGCAAGGACACGAAGACTTTTGCTAAGGGAAAGCTTTCCAAGAGATTTAATTGTAAAGAAGAGAAAAGGTAAAAGAAACACTGCATGTAAGAGAATAGAAAGAGAATTTGGATGCAAAAAGTCCCTTTTGGATGGGAAAAYCCTTCAGAAGTATTGACAGATGTTGGGTGAAGGCCCAAATCTGCTTTTATTCAGGAGGAGGAGGAAACTTCAGAAAGCAAATTTTTCCAGAAGGAAAACCTGGAAATACCTGATTGCAACTCAAAGTGACCTCCAGGTTCTGTCTGATCACCTGGAGACCACTCAGGAGTGGGAAATTTTCTGTACTGATCCTCTTTCCAGTCCCATCTGCTGATGTCAACAACCAGAGCATCTCCATTAGCCCAATCCCTCAGGCAAGCAGGAAAAGTGCAAAGCTGGAAATCAATTTCTCCCTTTTTTTCTCCCTTTTTCTTCATACATTCCTTTTTCTGCCTATTTTTGCCACCCCTGTACCATCTAATTATTTTTAACACATCATTTTCCCATCCAAATCCCAAGAGCAAATACACGTGAAGCTATGCCTTAATTAGAATCCAATCTGAAATATGAGGATTTTTGTTTGTAATAAAACCTTTYGAAAAACTTACAATAAAACCTTATGGAAATCTTACAGGGAAACTGTTTGTTCTAGTGAGGCTGAGACCGTTGTAATTCTGCTATATTAGGGTAAATATCCATCTAAATGTCACCTCTGAATGGTTTGAAATTATTGCCATCCATCATCTCTTGTATACTTACAGCAATTTCAAGTGAGTATTTTCATAGCAAACACTTTCTTGTATCATGTAAAACCCCCACATTTCTGTGTATTATATGATATTTTAAAATAAAACTTGCTGGTAGGTTATGGAATGCATAAAAAATTCCTTTTGCCATCTGCAATAAAATGCCTTCCTTAAAACACAAGTTTTTGTTGTAGTATTTGTCTCTTTGGATTTTAATTCTTCCRYTGTTACCAGGACATAAATTTAAATTATAGGGAAACAACAGCAGTTAATTCACAGACTCATGTGCTTTATGGTTTTTTTTCATGTAAAAGACAATAGCAAGTTTAAATCTAGTTGTCAAATATTGGTTTTTTATTGCACTCAAAGCAAAAGGGAAGAGAGAGATCACAAGGCCTTCTGAGAATGCTACTTTTTTTGTTGTTTCATGCACARATTTAGCTGTGATTGGTGAAGGACAGAAAATGTAAGGTTTTTTCCTTTTTTTAGCAAAAGAATCAGGTGTTTATTCACCAGTCATAACCCACTATTATCATACAAAGATCCCTCAAACCATATTTACTTTACAGAGCAAAAATTAACAGAATAAAGTTTAATCCTCTGTGGAAGTGTGCATAGACTTTCTTAAAAACTCATTTTTCAGGAAAATGCCCATTGAAAGATAAGATTGTAAGATAAAAACCTTGCCATTTTACCTCAAATTTATCGAAACTARTATAGTCACCTTTGATTTTTAATCATTTTTCCCCAAAATTTTGCCGAGGTGAGCACATAATCTAAGGCTGCCTTAGAGAACAAACACTGCATGTTCACTTCAAGAGAACTTGGCTTTAGAGAAATATTTAAAATATTTATTTATCAAAAGACAATGAGATAACTGTGAAATTATCTACACAGACAGAGTAAAAAATAAGAATATTATGACAATGACAGATTCCACCACTTAGCCCTCTAATGATTCTACAATAAAAACAATTTACTTTTATATTGAGACATCCATGTTATATCCTGAAAAGTAAATTAGGGGAAAAAGTTTAGGGGTCTCTCAGAAAGTTTGCCTGTGCAAACAGGTTTGGATTACATGAAACAGTTTGTTAAAATTTCAATGCTGGTATAACACTCTACCTTTAAAAACAAAAGGGTAAAAGACACATTTCCATGACAGATGACCATATCCAAACATGCTCAGAAATATTTAGAGATCCTTACACCTCTTTCCTAGTTTTTCAAGCAACAAAAAACGGACAAGGTAAGCAGAGATCTCATATTTGTTTGTCTTCCATCTGCTTTCATGCTTTTGGCAAAAAATGATAACATTTTGTGTGCAAAATGTCAAGAGAACTTTTTTAATTGGGTCCTCACTTGATCAGACAAAAAATTTGGATTGAAAGTTCTGACAAACAGACAAAAAGAAGAGGTTTGCTTTGGTGTAAATCCATTATTTTGATCCAAATCTAAAATACAGGGTGGCTCAATGCCATCCTTAACCCTGTTTGCTGTGATGAGCTGAGAGGATTTATGGGATGTGTCCAATGTGCTGTTATTGGTGATTCCATTAATTATCAAACATGTTCTGTTACTGCAGTGGGTGATCTAAAGTGATTATTGTAAGCAGTTACACAGTGATGAGCAATTAAATAAGCAATCTATAATAGAGCATGTTAATTTGTACTAATTGGTGCCCCTGCCTCACGTATCCACAAAGATTCATTATTAAAGACCAAGCCAAGATTAACTTGTATATTATTTATTACTGCTACATTAATTTGAAAAGACAGAAATTGGGGGGTAATATTTGAAACAGAAGCTTTGCAAAAGGTTTTTTTTTTTCAAATACTAATAAAAGAATAAAAGGAATAAAAGAATTTGAGTAGGATAATATTCTGTTTAAATTTAGGGACCTTCAAGTTTGTAATTAAACATTTCAATTGTAGGAATACTCCTCCTCTTCTTGCAACTACTGAAATAAATAATCCTAACCTTCTTTAGCCTGATACTTATGAAGATTTAATGGCTTATCTTTTACTAAATCCTTATTACTCACCTCCCATATAATCATTTTATTTCCCAGAACTGCTCTTCACCAGAAGTTATAATCTTTATGATTCTCACATTATTTTAAGCAGTACCACTATTCTGCCCTTAACTCTTTCATTCACCTTCAGTTAATATATATTTTGGTAAACTTTTGAGGATATATCAGAACCTTTCATGCTTTATCAAAAATGTCTCAGAGTTGTTTTTTTTTTTGTTTGTTTGTTTGTTTTTTTAAATAATTCTAAATTTTAGATATTAAAAATATATGTCAACCTTCACTTGTTTTTAAGCTGAAAATGTGTGAAACATTGATTTGTGTTTTCCATTGTTTAAATCTGTCAGGTTTCATTTTAAGGGTGTTAAAGAACTGCCAGTCCTATGGATGGGACCACCCAAATGAATATCATTGCTTGAATGCATTTCAAGGATATTTTCAATATCTCTATTTCTGATCATCTGATGGTTTGAAGGTTACAGAAGGGAAAACTGTTTTATATTTTCATTTACATGTATTCATTGTCCCCCTTCGTTTATCCCCARGAGCTTTTCTATTTAGGGTTTGTAGAAGTTTAGGGATCAGAAAAAAAAAATTAAGAATGTATTCTATTTTTTTCTGAAGATTACAGTCCAGGTTGTAAATTAAGAAAATGAAGAAAATACTTTATTCTCTTTTCTCTGAATATTACAGTCCAGGCTAAAAATGCAGCTGGTTATAATGGCAGARGTGGTGAATCAAAAAATACAGACAAATGCTGCAAGAACTTGGAGATTATCAACATATCTGTTGAACAAACATCCAGCATTGTTGACAAATAAACAAACAAAGGAAAATGAACCCTTTAAAATGACATATTACCTTTTGCTTTTTTTGTCCTTTAAGAAAATTTAGTATGCAAATATAGTGCCTTAATTAAGATGGCTTCCAGTCTATTCTGGATTTATAAGKAAAATAACCTTTTCTCACAGGAGAAGATTAAGATTTTTTTTTTTCAAATTTGCTTTTTGGTTTTTTGAAGTAACATTTTCCTGTCACCACTTCAAGACTAAGAAAGGAGATTTCATATTCTCTCTCATTAAAGCAGTTTCATTATTGTGTGGTGTAGAGCAGTAACAGCTACATCAAAAAGGCAGACAAGTTCTTGGCTAGTGCAAAATAGATAAGGAGGCATTGGAAACAGATTTTCTCTCAGGATATATCTGGTTTAATGTTTCAAAATTTCTCCACATAAAGCAAAACAAAGCTTTTTTTGCATCCATTCTGAATGCTCGAAGCTGAGGTTTAAAGAAAGCCACCAGAAAAAGTTTGGAGCTGAGATTTTCAGCAGCCTCTATTCCAATGAGTAATGTCCCTGGTGATAGCAAATAACAATATTTTAAGCAGAAAGCAGCAATATTTGACACTGCCTATCCACACAGACATATTCATCTGAAATAACTCTGCAGGCAATCTGGGAAATGCCACCACACTAAAGGTTAATTAGGCAGTAAGACATGACAAATCATGCCACAGTGCAAATCTGTACATACCTCAGGAAGAAAACGAGGCAGGAGGTAAAGCAAAAATGCCTCCGGTGCACCAGAGCTATTTATTTATGAGGATGAATGGCTATATTAAAAAAAAAAAAAAATAGGCAATTATCTGTTTGCAGTGTATGAATATGTAGGTAAAATTTTGGAGGAAAATTTCAGCAAACACCTCAAGAAGGTTCGAGCACAATTCTGAACCGAGGCCACCAAGGGCTGCAGAAACAAAAGGATCTTGGGCAAAATGACAATATATGGTGGTGCAGAAATCTGCTTCAAATTAAATTTTCAATGGCTTTCCTTTCTCTTAAAGCACAGGAAGTTTTTCTGTGYCSTTACAGCTAAAATCAACWGAAGAGGCATTCAYTGGAGGARCACTGGCCCAGTCCTGGACCAGCARTGAGATGGCACAAAAATTTCTGATAAATCCACAGGGGGAAGSWAAAAAMCAAACCAGTTTATTTCCTTCYTTCAGGCTGAAAATGTAATTTTCCAACTCGCAATCACTCATGACATAACGATTTTATTTTTTTTTTTGTACAGATTTTGATTGCAATGCCATCCTCCGCTCCAAACTACCCCATGTGATGTTTTAATTTTAATTATGTTCTCAATTACAATCATAATCCACCACCCAAGGTTTCATGCTAAGAAAAAAAGGATGTGTCAGTCAGAAAGAGCAGGCTAAATCAGAAATCCTGTGGTGGAGCTGCYGCAGCAAAACTTTGCCAGACGCAGTTATTTTAAATGGTTCTGAATTATTTCAATTTGTTTTGAACTGATTTAAAACTCATTCTCAATGGTAATTGTATTTTATATGATTATACCACAGCAAATTAGTGTGTATTAAATCTCTCTCAATTCCAAAACAGCTGAGCTGTTGTTTGATCACCACTGCATGGATGTGCAGAAAGGAATTTTTATTATTAGAGGGAAAAAAGAGAGAACTAAAGTGTCTTTGGAACGATGGACAAGTGATGAAAACAAAAGGGTGGGGACCCCTTCCTACAACTCTTTTGTGGACCCTGRCCCAAATCATATCAAACATTTATTTTTCCACATGTGCATCATGAAAAAAAAAATCTTTTTTATCACACCCTTTTATTTTCTGTGTATTTGGAAACTACTCAGTATTTCAACTTCTTTCCATTCTCAAACTGATAAAACTTAATAAAACAGGGGGGTTGGCCAGAATAAGTTTTATGATTGCTGAATATTTTTGTTCCTGCAAAAGCAACAGATTTAGCTTCATTTCAACACCTTTATCTTGTTTTAAYATACCAATATATGTTCCGAGGATGAAAAATTGTTTAAAACCAACCATAAATCTTCATACTAAAAACGTCAGCTGGGATGATAAATCRTAATCCAAACCGTTCAGTTAAAGGCCTGGAGATTGTATCCAAGCAGAATTTATTCAAAAGAGATACTTTCTGAATTGTGCACATTGATAAGAAAACTGTATATAAGAAATGTTCCCTATGTAAAAAAAAAGATTTTTTTTTCCACTATTTCTCCCTTTGTCTGAGGGGAAAAAAAAATTTAAAAAACCCTGCAAGTCTCCTTATACTTTCTGTGCTCTGATCATTACAGCTGTCTCTAATTTTTCTGCTCTGAGTTTTTATTCCTTGACTATGTCATAAAAAGTTTCTAATCTGTTGCTTTTCAACATAAAGTCAATTTTAGCTCTTAAACCTTTCACAGTGCCAGTAACCTTAGGGCAGATGACACATTTCTGTAAWCAGAAAATCACTCAAAAATTACAAGAAAACAGTGAAAAAAAGTTTAAGCAGAAAAGGAGAGATCCCAAGTGAAAATGTAAGATTTAGGTGTTTTAAGGTGATGAAATAAATAAAATAATTATTCTGAAAATTGAGCTTCAGTGTCACCTGGAAACTTCTAATCAAAAGTGATTTGGAGAAGAAATTKTTAGTTGCCACCATCAGCAAAGTTAAAGTTGGCTACAAAGCAATTACAGAGGGATTTTAAGGTTCTGATTGAATTAAATCTGATTAAATTCAATGTTGACAATCTAGAATTATTTACATAGGCAAAATCCAAACTTTCAAGCAGTTAAAGGATCTCAGCAACCTATTGCTCCTAATGAAATATATAATGGAGTTTAAGTAGATAATCCTATGAAAATGTCACCTGAATGTAGATATTTATAAAATTTATTAAGAATTCAAGAACAGAGGGCCCCTACATGAAGTGACTTTTCTGCATCTGGTGAATAAAAAAAACCCATAAAAAATAAAACCCCAATAAGTTCAGAGCTGGAAGAGAAATTCCCTCCTTGGAGATGAGGACAAACATGTAAAAATTCACCACCTAAACTGGATTTTTTTAATTACCATTTTAGTTACCATTTTCTGAAGCCCACTCAGTTTACCTCTGTCTTTATTACTGATGTGGTAATTTTACAGGAAAATTTGTGTTTGCCTTCAAAGTGTGTCCCACTTCCATCCTGAAGACAGAAATTTTAATCTACAAACCTTAATGTTTGCACAGAATACGGAATTCACCCCAAAATGTGATAATTATGAGTCATGTTGTTAAAAAAAACATTGATTGTCTCGGGAGCAAAACTCTTCCCTGAATGACAAACCTTGATTCCAGCCCTGTGACAATTTCCCACCACTCAAAGAGATTTTTAAATGTTAGAAATTTAWAAAGTTATTACAGCTCTGTGTGGACTGCACGAGACTGGGTCAGTTTGGGTTTCTTTGAGTAACTCAGGCACGTCCTGAGGTTTCAGCAGGATTTCTTTAATATAGATGAAAGTTCCAAATATTTCTTGAGTTCCAAATATTTCTTGATAATGGGGCTTTCACACCTACAAATCTATTTTAGCAACAGCAGAATGAAGCCAATATTTAGTAATTTATGCCATCCCCACAAGTTTTTCATCACTCTGCTTTTTCTGGTGAACCGTAATTATTTGCTGCTCGAGGCCAAGCCCCATCAATTGAAGAAAAAACTTTGGAAGTTTTCGATTTTYTGAGTTTTCAGAATCCCTAAACCAGACCCAAAAAGGCTGAGATTTGGAGGCAAATGTTCCATGCTCCATTAACAGGAAAGTTTAAAACCTTTTACAGAGAGAAAAGTTTGCATTCTTCCACACCATCAGTACATCCTCTACACCCTACACTGCCCCCATGCAACTTGCACAATAATTTATAATTTTCCCCAATTATTATTATAATTTATGATT
Organism: Malurus melanocephalus; assembly: GCF_030028575.1. Classification (NCBI taxonomy): domain Eukaryota; kingdom Metazoa; phylum Chordata; class Aves; order Passeriformes; family Maluridae; genus Malurus; species Malurus melanocephalus. The sequence goes on along the minus strand of NW_026624107.1, from coordinate 35,362 downwards.
TATATAATTAAAATTAATATAAAGTTAAATTTATATTTATATAAATTTATACTTATTTCACACTGTAATTATTATAATAATTTACTATTATAAGTATTAATATTTGTGTTATTAATATATTATAATAGTAATATTATTAGTAATTTGCAATTAAAATTATTTATAATTTTTACCTCAACTTAACATTCTTCCATCTGCATTATTCACACCACCACTGGCATTGATGCACATGGGTATCTTCAGCCACGAGCCAAAAACCATCCCCTCAAAAAGCCATGGAATGTTATCCCAATTTTAGGAAAAAAAGATGGAATTTCAGAAAAATTATTGCCTAAATCTAAGAGAAAATCTATAAATGTCAGAGAACTGAAGTGTATTTTTGGGGTTATAATCATGAGAACTTCTTTTATATTTATCCAGTGGGTCCACACTGAGGTTTTGTAGGAGGCTGAGCCTAAATCTTCTCTGGAGACCATAAATTTCAAAATCTTGTTAGCCACATCATGTGTTTGGAAATTAAAAAAAAAAAATTAAAAAAAAATCACAAATTCAAAAATAATAATTAACAGACTTGTAAAAGTCAGCTGACAGAAGCATACAGCACAGTAATTAAAATTGACTTTATCTCTGCCTTGTCAGGCTTCAAAATTAATTGCCTGTCCAAAGGTATCACGTTATGGAGATCGATTTGAGAACAGCCACTGTCTGAGAGGGGAGACAGCTCAACACACAGCACTTCAATACATGCCAAAACTAAAATCAGAGAGATTTATGGTTTTGTTTTTAAAGCATCACCAAGTTTTCACTGTTGGGTCTCCTAGGAATGATTCCCTGTGCTAAAGAGGAGCTCCATAATCTGATTTTCTCTGCCATGGGATGGATAGGAACACGCTGTGGATTTTTCAGGAAAATTTTGAGCATTCCAATGTCATCTGGCTGATTGCAAGAAGTGTTTTCATCTCTTTCATTAACTTAGCATTAATGTAAATGAATTGTGCAGAATTTTCACAATAATCCTAAGAACAGAGAGACACACAACTGTTCTGAGCAGCAGCTCTCAGGGAGATCCCAATTTTACTGGAACATTGTCCCTTTTCAACAATTTCAACTTTTCCCCCCAGAGCAATGAAACATAACAAAACCTGGGGAAAAAAAAAAAGAACTTTGAGCTACAGAGAACCTAATATGTTGTCCATGCTCAAAAGAAAACAGCAAATTAAACAGAAAATCGAGGATGAAAGTGCTGCTTTTGTAKCTGAGGTCTCCATGACAGGGAAGGTGAACAAAAAAAAGTAGAAAACCAGYGTGAATTTAAAAAGGGAAACAGTGATAACAAGCTTGATGAAAATCACTGAAGAATAATGAAAGCTGACAGCAGTGACACCTGGCAGGTTTTGCTAAAAATTTCAGGTGGTAAAGAATGTTAGAAGTGATTAACAAGTGCTGTGTGGCTCCTCACGTGCTAAAGGGGAAAAAAAAGTGGCTCCTCACATGTTAAAGGGGAAAAAAAACCAAACCAAAAAAAAAAAAAAAAAAAAAAAAAAAAAAAAAAAAAAAAAAAAAAAAAAAATAAAATTAAAAAAACTAAGAAAATGGTGTATTTAAATCACCATAATTCTGACAGTGACAGAATAACCAATTCTGAGATGCACTAAAAGAAGGGACACTGGAGGACTCCAGTTTGCACCTTTTTTTTAAAAGCTGTGATTTTTGCAAGAGCACGTAACAAATTTCTTCTAAAACACAAGTGCCCAGACAGCTCTGAAATATGTCTGAGAATTAGTCAGGGTAAAAACACTCCAGAAAAAATCAGAAGTGGATCTCTTCAGCATAATTACCCAGTTGATCCAATTTTTTCCTCTTTCCCAGCAGTTTCACATCTGGGTCAGGGCGCTCACCTCCTGTGCTGTGTGAAGTTTTTTTTTTTTTTTAAGTGATCACAAGATTTTGCCCAAAATATGATATAATGTTTCAAYGTGTTATTAAAATAAAATATTTTGGCAACAAAGACTTCCCATTTTGGTCTCTGCACTCAGTTTATAAAATTCTGAAGGTCTTTTTTCAGCATAGAAGCTATATATATGTAAATCACTTTAATCATTTCTGCTACAACATGAGCATCTCACGGTGCTCATAAAACATGTTTCAGAATTATTTGGRTGTTATTTCCAGCTTTCTTCAGCAAAAGACTTTCTTAGTATAACTTCAGGGTCAGAGTCTATCAAGCAAACATGATGCAAGTACCTGATAAATTTCACCGTATCATTTGCAAGACATTTTCCATCCATATTCAAGCCAGAAAGAGTTCTCATTTTCCAAGCATTTATTCATCTCACAACATCACACAGAGATTCGTTCTCTTGTTTTCATTTGCTGGAAGAAACTCATATTTTAACTGCATAAAACTTCATTTGTAAAAACTGTACACTCATGTTAAGACAAATGGCCTAGAGCTTGAATCCCCATTTCAAATGCAAATACAAATGTTTTTTGAAGAAAACATCAGATTCTTTAGGTTTCTTTATCTACAAAGCTCACAAAAAATAAATAAATAAATAAATAAATAAATAAATAAATAAATTTTAAAACCAGAGCTTTGGTGCTGAAGGAAGTCATCAGCCTCATTAAAGAATGCAGAGACATGTCCTGAAATCTGCCTTTTGCTATTTTTTTTCTGCATAACTTAACATCTGAGAGAGGAACACAAATTTAAATTGCTTGTGTATCAAAGAAAAGCATTTTGTACCAGACTTGCATACTGGAACAGGTTGCCTCMTAAGTGCAGCACTGAATTTAAATATGGCATGCATACATAATTACCAATTTGTAAGGTTTCAGCTGGGCCCAACCTTGGTTTTAATGAATTGTTCCTTAGAAATAAACATCAAAAAGGCTCTTGGATAGGATTTAGGGAAATTAGAACTTCCAGCAGCCTAGTAAGAACAAAAAAAGGTAGGCAAGACAATGTTAGGGGAAGGACTGAAGATTGAAAATCATGTTTTTCATTGTTCTGAAGCAAATTATAATTTCTGTGAACTTTGTAATGGTTAGGATCCAAACCAAACTTTGTTTCTGAATTAATATCACTCAAATATATCCCATTTTACCAGTAGCCAGTGTCTTCTGTTAAGCTGGTGCATCAAGTCCTGGAAAGAAGAGCTGAGGACTAGTTGTGAAAAAAAAAAAATTACTATTTTGGTGGAAAAAAGTCACAGAATTACAGTGGTTTGGGCTGGAAGGGACCTTAAATATCATCTCCCGTGCCAGGGGTGAATTCTGCTTCTGAGAAATGCTTGCCTATGTCAGAAAAAAAAAGAGAAAAAGTTGTTACTAACATAAACACTGCAGGGCAAGTATCGTTATTTACAGCTTTTTACTGAATCATTCTGAATAATGCCCAAAAAAACAAAAAAAATCCACAGCCCTGAAGACTAAACAGGGCATGAAATATGATATTAAACAGTAAATTCAATGAATATTGGCAATTTGATAAAGGAAACAACAGTGCTGTGAGTCAAGAAGGAAATCTATTACTGACTCRTATGCAACAGCAAATTTTGACACACTTGCCTTTTTTTAAAGATCTTGCTGGTCTGTAATCAAATTACAAAAAAAAAATCCTCAACAGAATTGTTTTGGGTTTGTGTGGCCAGGTTTTTTTACCAGGCGGGGCTGCTGACCAAGGCTGGACCAGCTGGAAAAAGGTGGAAACACCTCCGGAATCCTGGAAATAATTAACATTTATTGTATTTTCTCTCCATTATCCAGCTGAGGGAGGAGAGTGGCGGAGCAGTTTTGGCTCCAAATCACCACCACAACAGATCAGAAATAATGATTGATTGATCAGAATAATTAATCAATATAAAGCATGAGAATCTTCATTTGTTTGATAAGCAGGGACAAGCAGCACTCCTCCCTTGGATGGAAATTCCCCAGGAGTCTTCTACATCGTAATTAATCACCAGAACAACCCAGTTTATGTTGGTGTCATCCCATTGATTGAGCAGACAAGGATAAATTGGATACCAAGGAACTGGAAGAGCACTGGAGGTATCAGAATCACAATATCCATTATGTGATTATAATCACATAATTTAAAAAAAAAAATAAATAAAACACAGCTTATCTGGTAAGATATGCGGGATCTGAAACTCTACTCAGCACTGGATGAAGTGCTTGCACTACAAATTTTTTTTTTCTCATATTTTGCATATTTCAAATGAAGGCATCATTCATGATTCCACCAGCTTTTTTAGTTTTTCTCTTGTTAAAATAAAGTTTTCCAGATCACGCAGTAAACTCCCCTATTGGCCCACAGAAAAGAATTCAGATTTTTATTTTTTTTATTCCAGAAAGGTGCAACACWTAAAAAGCAAGTAAACACATAGAAAAAAATAAATTATACTGTTCTGCAGTAGCTGTCAGATCTGTGGGCATTTTTTTACTTATACACAATTAATGAAAAAGTGAGTACCAACTCTCTTCATGTTAATTCTCTAATTAAATGTGGGTTGCTAACAGCTCTGTCATATTTATTTTAGACAGGTTTTTACCCCCACATTTTGCTAATCCTTTTTTAGTTTTTAAAAAAGTGCTGTAAGAAGGTTTTTAGCAAAAAATAGTGGACCCTGGATGGAGAAAACTTAGAATAATTGATATATTGAACTCATTTAGAAAAAGTTTAATATTTTTTCCTTCTTTCCCTTTGCAGTCATGGTTGTTTTACCAATTACTATGCATTCTATAATTGGTACAATATTCAGCATTAATTTCAGTTACATTTGTTATTTCCCAATACCAGTTTTAAATATTCTTTACAGTTTTTTAGAGCAGCATTTGATGGAC
>NW_026624107.1:27105-29246 GCF_030028575.1 Malurus melanocephalus | reverse complement strand
TAGGCTGTTAAGGAATCATAAATCTTGACTGCTTGTTCATCAGCCACAGCCTGTTAATTATCAAATGCTTCATAGGYACACAGTAAACAGAAAATTAAAAATATCTGTGGGTAACTGCAGAGGTGCAGAACTCCAGAGGGATGTGGGAGAGAATGGAAAGGTGTCTCCCTCGAGAGTTTGACAAATGGGTTGTGAAAATTTGGGTATTTTAAGGAAAGGAGTGGAGTTTYTGCAGAGTGGAATGATGAAGTTTGGTCTCCCTTGTGCTCAGCAAAATTCTCTGTGATAATTTTAATAAATGATGCCCAATGTTCATGTAACAACCAGAGTGATTTTTTTGATCAGTTGATTTTATAAATAATTATAGAACAAACCTAAAATGTCGTTTTATCTTACGCTGGGTGAACACAACACGCTTGAATCTTAAATTAGGAGGGGAAAAAAAGAGAAGTTMCAAAGGGAGCAATTCCACTGTGGGAGCACTTGTGGTACATAAATTGTAAGTGGCTCTTTGATTTTGTCCTTCCCTGCATCTCTTTCTGGTTATTTTACTTATTTAAACCTTTATAAAAAGATTCTGTCTGCATTAATACACAGAAAATCACACTTTTYATGTGGCCAGCAAAGCTGCTCGTATTTATGACATGATGGATGCTCACCTTGGTGGGCAAAAATGCAAACTCTGCCTGGGATAAATTACAGTTATTCAGATGTTTTATGGAAATAAATGAGTGATTACAMAACTAAAGATGGGGCAGCAACAGCATCAGCAAAGGCAGAAATGGGAATAAGAACCCAAGGTTTCTTATTTAATAATAAGAAATTATTAAATGGGAAATAAGAACCCAGAGGCAGCACAAACCCCAGGCCAAAATCACTACCCCACCCCCAAGTGACCAGGAGCAAATTATTATAATAAAAAGTAAGAAATAAAATAAAAAAATATTTTCTAAAAAAGTAAAAAGTAAAAATAAAAATAAAAATATCAAATAAAAAATAAGAAATAAAATAAAAAATATTTTAAAAAAGTAAAAAGGAATAATAAAAATAAAAATAGCAAATAAAAAAATTAAAAATATAAAACTTCCTAGAAAGATTTAAAAAATAAAAATACAAAATAAAAATTAAAAATACAAAACTTCCTACAAAGTTTTAAAAATAAAAATAAATTAATAAATTCTGAAAAAAAAGAAAATATTCAAAATTAAAGACAGTTTTTTAATGAAATGCTAAATAGAAATAATGGATATACATAATGAATAGCAAATTCTTATTAATAAATAGTAGATAATAGATAATATATACTTAATAATAGGTAATAAATAATAAGTAATAAGTAACACATAATAAAGAATAAATAATATATACTAGATATTAATAAAAATACTTACTAATAAAATATCACAGTAGCTTTTTTTTTTTTGTCTAAGCTTTTCTGTCTCTCAGAACTTGTATCCCATGCTCTTCCTGAGGCCAAGAAACTCTTCATTTATTTAATAATCTTTCATAGCATTTCTATTTGTTAATTCTCCTGTTCTAACTTTTAACACAAGCAGGCCACTGCTGTTTGTAACATTCTACAACAAATATTGTTGATTAAACTACACAAATATCAAATATCTGATCCCCTGAGTCCAGCAAATGAAGAGCTGTGGATCAAATTACTGACCAATAATAATCATAATAATAAAAAATAAACCCGATTTGATCTTGTCTAACTTGATTTAGCACCGGAATTATCTCAGTTCACTGTTTTCCTCAAGAMTTCTCTGGCTATTTCTCCATGAACCTGTAATATTTCTTATTTCTCTRCATTTGTCCTTGGCAATTTATGGCTTGTAATATTGAGATCTGAATTTTGGAGTTTTTTTTTTTTTAACAAAAGCCCAAAGTATGTTTATATTCTGCCAGAACATTTGCAAACTGCCAAATGCTCATTGACAAAAGTTAGAAATACATCTTTTGGAGGAGGAACCTAAATTTTGGAGTCTCCAAAGGACAAAATTAGGTCACCAAAGATGGAAATTTTCAGGATGAGATTGAGAAAGGTGATAGAAAATCCCACCTGGGCTGCCTTTCCCACGATTTTTCAGAATTCTTTACAAACTTGGCTATTCTGTGGTTTTATTTGCTCTGTCTGG
>NW_026624107.1:24138-26182 GCF_030028575.1 Malurus melanocephalus | reverse complement strand
AGGAAGGCAGAGCTCAGCCCCAGATGCTCCAGGCTGATTTTTTTTGTCACAAACCCATTTTTTTTTGTGATTAGACAGCTCTGAATTTATACTTTTTTTTTTTTGCTGTTTTTTCCTCTCTGTGGCTGATCATTTTTATGATTGCATGAGCCTCGAGTTAAGCCAAAAGAAAAAGTTCTGCTACCTTTCATGAGAGATGGGTTTTTGTCCAGACAGCCGTGAAGTCAAGGCACAATTTTCCCTCTAAACTTCAAGAGAAGATGTCAGAATATAAATGAAGTATTTAGAAAATATTTCTGCAACATTTAGGGCTCTTAAAAATTGTCTCTCTGAGTACGAGATAATTCAGTTTGAAGCCAGGAAGCAGCACATTTATGATGTTTATAAGAAAAAAAGAGAAACAGAAACATTCTCTGAAAATATAGAGATAGGTTACCCCACAAATCTGCAATAAAATCCAGACTCTAGGAATCTGAAAGCTGAAGTGACAAAGTTTTTCTCATCAGAACGGAAGGTTTCTTAAATGAAATTGTTTCCAAGTGAAGAAATGTGACAGTTCTGAGTTCTAGCTCTGAAAGTAACCTAGAAATAAAAAATTAWACCTAAAGAAAACTTATGATTTCACATATATCTGTTTCTTTGAGGATTTTTTCCCTTGGAAAAACAACAAGACCCCTTGCTAAAGATGCCTCAGCTTCCACTTTGATGCACCATGACTCTGTAAAAGTTTTCCTGCTCCAAATTCTGAATATGCCTCCACAAAAAAAGGCAATTTGAGAGGAAATTGTGGGAAAATTGGCAAACCAAATTTCACATTTAGGGGTTTTTTTTTGGTTTTTGTTTTTTTTTTGGTTTTTTGTTGTTTTTTTTGTTTTTTTTTTTTTTTTTAACGAGCTTTTATAAAATCAACCAAATTAATACATTCTTTCTCTTTTTTTAGCCTCTTTCTCTTGACTTTGGTGTCATTCTCATTGAGCTGTAGGGCAAAAGCTATCACAAACATCTAAAGGTCCTTGTGGATAAATTACAGTGAGATGTTTCTTAACTCAGGGCCATCTTCAGATCGAGCTCTGAAAGTTTTTCCTGAACCCTGGGCACACATTTTGGACACAGTATTCTGTCTTTTTGTGTACKGAAATTCCTTTTTGTTGTTTTTCTTTAGGTTTTTTTTTTTTCCCCATAAAACCTCCTTTCACACTGATTACTACACTGAAACTACACTGTTTGTGTAGTGATCTCCAGCACTCTATTTCTTATGTTTTTCTCCTGTGCTGACTTTTCCTTATCTTTGTTTTTCTTGTTTTTGGGGTTTTTGTTTTTTTTTTTCATTTTTCACTTTCATCAGGTTGCTGCATCCTTATCTTCAGCAAACCATTTCTTCTTTTAATCTCTTTTGATCTTTCCCTTTTGTATATTGGGCTGTCATTTCCTGTGCTTTCCCSCTTCTGTCTGTGTGTTTGTGACTAGCTTATGATATTTTCTGATCCCTATGAAGACATTTCCTTTGTGTTCTTCTCTTTATTTTCAATGTTTCTTCTCTTTATTTTTAATGTTTCTGTGGTTGCTTTTGTTCTACTGTTTTTTCCTCAGTCTATRCCATTTTATTTACTTCTTCCCAAATCTCAGCACTTTTTTTTTCTTCCCCTTCTGGGCAATCTCATTGTATTTTTTATTTTATTTTTCTGTATGTGGTTTTGGGGTTTGTTTTTTTTTGTGTGTGTTGACTTCTTTATTTGTGTGTTGACTTCTTTATTTGTGTGTTGACTTCTTTATTTGTGTTTTCTTAAAGAACAATTTCACTCATGATTCTGCCCTTAAAATATTTTATATATATATATATAAAAACACTCATACCTTTAATTTTATTGTGCTGGATGAACAGCAAGAAAGAATCTAAACACCTTCTTGTGCCAAATTCTTCACTTTTCTTTTTCAGGCTTGACTTTATTTTGGCAAGAAACTTCATGAGCATATTTGCCATGGATTAGAGCAATAAATTTTTATTTTTTTGGCCACTCACTTGACACCAAAGCCTTCTTTGGGT
>NW_026624107.1:21710-22951 GCF_030028575.1 Malurus melanocephalus | reverse complement strand
TTTTTTGTGTTTGGGGGTTTTTTGTTGGGGTTTTTTTTGTCTTTTGGGTGTTTGGGGTTTTTTTGCAGGGGGAAGTTGGGGTTTAGTGTTTTTTTATTGGTTGGGTGAGGTTTTTTTAATTTTTTATTATCCCATCCCCAGCCTCGCACTGTTACAGCACAAACTCACAGCCTGGTGCTCTTCAGCATCCTGAGAGTGAGAGAAATGGTTCCAATAACCCAAAGACAGGAATAAAATTGTGTCTGATCCCTCCTCTCCTTGAGCCAGGACTCGAACCCTCTGCAGCATTTTCCTACCACACTTTGGGAAGAAACTGAAAAATTGTTTTCTACTTATCTCCTCTCTTTCTTTGCAGAGAATGAGCTGCTAAAATACCTCCAAATCGTGTTCCTGATGGAGGGAGAAGGAATAAATTCTTCCTCCTCCCCACAGCTCAGCATTTTCTCCATAAACAAAGGAGACAGATCCGATTAAGGCCTTTCAAGTGAGACAGAAAAAAAGGGTCAACACATCACAAGGTTTGATAGTGGGTGGAAATACAGAACGAATTAAACTAACCAAAGGTGATGAGGCTMTCTCTGGGTAAGCACAGAAAAGCCAAAATGTCGAAAAGAGCATGAATTTCAGGGCGTGGGGTAAGAAGTTGTCTTTTTTTAATATCCTTTTTTTTCTCTTTTTCCAGAACTTATTATGTTCCTGCCACCAACCTTTACCACTCTTTGATTTTATCTGTCACTTACCAGTCCTTTGTATTTTGGGTTTTTTTGGTTTTTTTTCTGATCTCTTATAAAAAAGCCCAACTGTGTTGTCATTTGCAAAATTAGGAGTTTGTTATTTCTACAGATATTAAACTCATCAGAGAGCATTTCACTTGGAGCACTGAAGTCTGATCATGGTACAAAAAAATCAGTATAAAGAAAATATATTCACAACTCATCAGTCTAAGGGAGGTGGGTTTCTTATTTCTTTGTTTTTTTTGTTTTGGTCTGGGCTTTTTTGGGTTGTTTGTTTTTTTTTGTTTGGGTTGGTTTTACATTTTATTTTGTTTGGTTTGATTTTTTTGTTGGTTTTTTGGGTTGGTTTCTTAATCTTGGTGTGGTTTTTTGTTTGGTGGGGTTTTTTTGATGGTTTGTTTTTCTGTTTCTCTTTTCTTTTCTTTTCTTTTCTTTTCTTTTCTTTTCTTTTCTTTTCTTTTCTTTTCTTTTCTTTTCTTTTCTTTTCTTTTCTTTTCTTTTCTTTTC
>NW_026624107.1:17315-20909 GCF_030028575.1 Malurus melanocephalus | reverse complement strand
AACAAAGAAATTAGCATTTGATGGCTCAAAATTRCATAATTCTCTCTCATCTGTTGGTTATTGATGCTGTTTAATCCATATTTTTAGAATTTTTAGCAGCTTTTCCCTCTGGTTGGGGTTTTCCGAAGCTTACATTGAGTCTTTTTTAGTCTCTCATTTCTGCAAAATGCTCTTGTGGCCCACAAATTCTGAATTCCAGATGTCCAGCCTCAGCAGCACATCCCTCTCTCCCAGGTTGTGCTCATCGAAGCATATCAGAGTTAGTTTATCAAAACTTTAAACTTTCAGTAATTTTCCCAAGCTGCACTCGTGACAACTTTGATAAATGCTGGCTAYGAGTAATACTTATAACACAACTTGTAATTAATACTTATATTCATACATAGGTGATGATTCATTAAAACAATTAATTTAGGAGGCAATTAAAACCATCAAGTGGAATCAGAGATGCAGGGGGAAAATGTTAAAGGCCAGTTCTCCAGTGTTAAAAATCATTCCCAGCTATTTCACCCTCTAAACCACCACCAGACTGGAAGATTAGAGAAAAAAAAAATATTTCTGATCAAATATTGAGGAAGAATTTTCAGTTTTGGATTCATAAAAGGATCAGCACTGTGGAGGGATATTTCTGCTCAAGTTAATACACAAGGAAATGTCACTTTAAAATACACACATTTTGAATGCATGAATTCTAAGGAACATCATTACTGAACAAAGCCACATCAGCATTTAAATTAAAATACTAGGTCCTGAGAAAGGAATGATAACCATAAAAGTGGGACCCAACAGAATTTCATGTTTCTTTTGAGGTTGTTTGCTGCAGCAATTCTGACTCCACAGGCACAACTTTCACATTCCCAGCRGACCTCAAAAGTTTGAAATTAATGTTTTCTTTACATTAACTCCATCATCACATCTTCAGGGAGAAGTCTGGGTAATAGCCCTTTCCAATTCCTCCTCACTTATGTATGAAGGATGAAAGTGGCAGAGCTTCGAAGGAGAGGTAAATGGGAGGAAAATTACAGAAATAGAGGCACACAGGGGAAAAAAAAAATAAAAGAGGGGAAAAACAGGGGGGAAAAAAAAAGAAAAAAAAAAAGACAGTATCAGAGACAGAAAAAGATGAGGAGGAAAAATAAACTCAGGACCTTTTAGCAAACCAGAGCCTTTGAAGTATTTCAAGGGCCTTTCTGAGATGGGATGTGAAAGTGTTGGAGCGCTGAACCCAGCCTGGTGCTGAACAAATCTGATAAATATTGCAACAAGGGCTTTTTTATGCAATCAGAGGACGGCAGGGGAAGGATGCTGAGAACTCCACAAAGTTCAGGGAGGTCTGCAGCCGCCCTCAAACTCGGCAGGCGGGAGGCAAATTTATTTACATAAAAGTCAGACGATACATTAGACTGTGCCTGCCCGGGCTCAGATAGATGAAACGGAGCCACAGCTCCAAATGAATATTAATCCACTGCTCRGGCTAATTTTAACAGCTTGGAAGTCAACAAACACATTTGTCTTAGGTCCAAAAGGAATAGATGTGCTTTTGAAGTGCAGTGATGAAATTATTGCAGGAAATAAAAAAGCCAGCTCTTGTAGCGAGAGTAAGGAGGGTGAAGCAGCGCCTTGTCAGGTAGCTAAAGAGAAATGAATGCAGATAAATTATAATTAAATGCGAGCATTACAGCAATTTTTTATGCTTCAAAGCTATGCATTACACCTCATTAATCTTCACTTGTTCGCTGTTATTAATGGGCAAAATTGGCTTTTAGCAGCGATGGCTCTCTAATGTTATGAAGATGTTCTTTTTCCTCTCTGTGTGKCAAAGCACAGATCACAAAAATGTTGTTGCTGACCTGATGTTATTTGTGCCTCAATGGCTGATGSAGCTCGACAGGAAGCAGTAAATAGGGACTGAGTTTCCTTTTCCATTCCTGCTGAAGTCAATGGAAGCTAAAATTGACTCCTAAACAAGTTTTATAATGGCATTTTTAGACTTAACTGCTTTCCTCCTTCTTTTTGCCCAGTTTTCGTCATTTCTCTTTTTGTCCACTAAAGGAGAGATTGATCAAACAAATTGTCTTTTAAATATATATATTTTAATTATTTTAATTTTTTCTTGTCCCAAGCAGCTTTTCAAAGAGAATTTAAACATGCTTGAGAGCAACCTGATTAAAAAAATAAAAAAATTAAAATTTTTTTTAAAAAAGAGAGAAAAACATTCCATACTTGAAAAAGACAGTACTACAAAATATATAACATTAAAAAAGAAAAACTTCAGAGGAGCAATCAGTTGGCAGACCATGACTGTTTGAAGTCAGGTTCAGAACAACATTTATAGGGGATATAATACACCAAGGACATCAGATTGTTGTGATTATTATGGCATGAGGTGGTGTAAAATGTACCCTTAAACAACTTGAGTTTGCTTCAGAGCAGCAATACACTCTAGAATTCATTAAAACATGAAAAATACCCATGGGTTTCTTAGATATCACACATTTCCACAAGAAAATATGGTTTCTGTGAGCTGCAAAAGCACCCTGGGGAACTCTCTGTGTATGAGCTCTTCATGACCAGTGCCATGATGCCTTCCATGAACCATTTGAAAAGTGACAATTGTCAAGGAAAACAATATATTTTAAATGCATAATTAACCATAACTATGATTTTTTTTCAATAAATAATAGATGAGAAAAGCCTAGTCAGTTACAGAAATTAAACAACCACATTTGTACATTTTTTTTACCATCATCCCAGCTCTGTTGCAAAAGCTTGGCTAAAAATATTTGTGTAAATTCTACATAAATGATCATGATACCTTCAGATCAGCTTTTATCAGGTCTAAAGGTCATCTGCATTCACGAAATGGATATTTTTTCCTATTTTTTTTAAGTCCTTAAGCTAATGTTTGCAGCCCTTCCGTAGCTCCTGCTTGGCTGACATCCTTTAAGGCAACAGAAAAATTCACCAAGAAATCTGTCATTATTTGGCTCACAACAAATTTMATTTTTTATGAGTYCTCATGTCCTTCTCTGCTTCTGAGAAATCCATTCTGCACAGCCCAATCCACCTCTTCCCAGACAGTGCTTTAGGAGATTATTGGCATGTTAAAAATSGGGAAAAAGATAAAAATCATCTTTCTTTTTATTCCTTGGGTTTATTGGTTCCCACTTCCAGAGTTTTCCAGGGGCACCACTTCTACTCCACCTTTGCTCCTTTCTTTTTGGACTCCCCACAGAGGTGCAATGTTTCCATCACACATTTTGGACTTTTTTTCTGACCCCAGGATCTTCACATTCATGTCAAATCTCCATCGTGCTCCCAAACCATGGAATGAACTGCCAGACACTGAAAAAAAACGGGTTTTCATCATTTCTCTGTAACCCCCACCTTTCCAGTACTGCAGCATCAAAATGGCAAATAAATTTTTCAAGACTGGGTATCACTTTTCAGGACACAGCCATCAAAGTGAGCTAACACTATTTCTCGACTTTTCCTGAACTTAAATTTCCCCTGCATGTTACAGGGAGCTACACCATCTTTGCTCATTTTTAAGAGTTGCTCAGGGTCAGCTGCAGCTCAGAAGCTATTTCACCT
>NW_026624107.1:13745-16551 GCF_030028575.1 Malurus melanocephalus | reverse complement strand
ATCACACATGCAGGGAATCATGGAATCATTGATTCATGGAATGATGGAATAGCGTCATGGAATCATAGAATCAATGCATCATAGAGTTATGGAATCACTGATCCATGGAATTGTGAATCATAGTCACCAATCCATGGAATCATGGAATCATTGATTCATGGAATCATGGAATAAGTGATTTATGGAATCATGGGATCACAGAACCACTGATCCATGGAATCATGGAATCACAGAGTCACTCATCCACGGAATCATGAAACCACTGATTCATGAAATCATGGAATCACAGAATCATGGAGTCATGGAATCACTGCTTTGTGGAATCATGGAACCACAGAGTCACTGATGCATGGAATCATGAAATCATGGAATCACAAAGATCCATTGATTTATGGAATCATGGAATCACAGAGTCACTGATGCACAGAATCATGCAACCACTGACCATGGAATCATGGAATCATTGATTAGTGGAATCATGGAGTCACAGAATCACTGATCCATGGAATCAGTGTGTCACAACTTCATGGAATCATAGAATCAATGCAGCATAGAGTCATAGAATCATGGGATCACAGAGTCACTGATCCAGGGAATCATGGAATCACGGTTCCATGGAATTATAGAATCACTGTTCCATGGAATCATGGAATCATGGAATCACTGATCCATGGAACCATAGAATCACAGAGTCACTCATCCACGGAATCATGGAATCACTGCTTTGTGGAATCATGAAATCACAAAGTCACTGATCCACAGAATCATAGAATCACTGATCATGGAATCATGGAATCATTGATTTACGGAATCACGTAGTCACAGAGTCACTGATGCATGGAATCAGTGTGTCACAAATTCATGGAATGATAGAATCAATGTATCATAGAGTCATGGAATCACTGATCCATGGAATCATAGAATCACTGATCCATAGAATCATGAAAACACTGGTTCGTGGAATCTGGGAATCACTGATTTATGGAATCAGGGAATCACCAAAACACTGATCCATGGAATCATGGAATCACAGAGTCACTCATCCACGGAATCATGAAACCACTGATTCATGAAATCATGGAATCACAGAATCATAGATCCATTGAATTATGGAATCATGGAATCATGGAATCACTGCTTTGTGGAATCATGTAATCAGAGTGTCACAACTTCATGTAATTGTAGAATCAATGCATCATAGAGTCATGGAATCATGGAACTACTAATCATGGAATCATGGAATCATTGATTAGTGGACTCATGGAGTCCCAGAGTCACTGAGACATGGAATCATACAATCACAGAGTCACTGATCTAGGTAATCATGGAATCCTTGATTAGTGGAATCATGGAGTCCCAGAGTCACTGAGACATGGAATCACAGAATCACAGAGTCACTGATCTAGGGAATCATGGATTCACTGATTCATGGAATCAGAGAATCAGTGATTTATGGAATCATGGGATCACAGAACAATTGATTCATGGAATGATGGAATCACAGAAGTCACTGATGTTTGGAATCATGGAATCACTGCTTTGTGGAATCATGGAACTAGAGAGTCACTGATGCACAGAATCACGGTATCACAGAATCACAGCTTCATGGAATTATGGAATCACAAAATCACTGATTCATGGAATGATGGAATCAGTGTATCACAGTTTCATGGAATCGTGCAATCAATGCATCATAGAGTCATGGAATCATGTGGTCACAGAACCACCTATTCATGGAATCATGGAATCATTGATTGGTGGAATCACTGATCCATAGAAACTGTGCATCACAATTTCATGGAATCATGGAATCAATGCATCATAGAGTAATGGAATCATGATTGATTCATGCAACCACTGTTGCATGGATTCATGGAATCATGGAATCATAGAGTCATAGATCCATTCAATCATGGAATCATGGAAGCATTGATTCATGGAATCATGGAACCACAGAATCACTGATCCATGAAATCATGGAATCACTGTTTCATAGAATTATGGAATTACAGAGTCACTGATGCACAGAATGATAGAATCACTAATTCATGGAATCATGGAACACATGGTTACTGATCCATGGGATCTGTGTGTCACAACTTCATGGAATCATAGAATCAATGCATCATAGAGTCATGGAATCACTGATCCAGGGAATCATGGAATTCCTGATGCATGGAATCAGGGAATCTCTGGTTTCTGGAATCATGGAATCACAGAATCAGTGATTCATGGAATGATGGAATAGCTTCATGGAATCATAGAATCAATGCATTATAGAGTCATGGAATCATGAAATCACTGATCATGAAATCATGAAATCATTGATTGGTGAAATCATGGAATCACAGGATCACTGATTCATGGAATCACAGAAACACTGATTCATGGAATCACAGAAACACTGATTCATGGAATCATGGAATCACTGATTTATGGAATCGCAGAATCAAAGAATCACTGATTCATGGAATCATTGGATCACTGATTTATGGAATCGCGGAATCAAAGAATCACTGATTCATGGAATGATGGAATCAGTGTGTCACAGCTTCATGGACTCATAGAATGAATGCATTGTAGAGTCATGGAATGATGGGGTCGGAGAACCAGCAATCCATGGAATCATGGAATCATGGAATCATTGATTTATGGAATCATGGAATCACAGACTCAATGATCTATGGAATCATAGAATTACTGATTTATGGAATCGTGGAATCACAGGATCACTGAATCATGGAATCAGTGTGTCACAGCTTCGTTAAATCATGGAATCAATGCACCATAGAGTCATGGAATCATG
>NW_026624107.1:9925-13320 GCF_030028575.1 Malurus melanocephalus | reverse complement strand
ATGCACCATAGAGTCATGGAATCATGAGGTCACAGATCCACCAGTCCATGGAATCATGGAATCATTGACTGGTGGAATCACGGAATCACAGAGTCACTCATCCATGGAATCATGGAATCAAGGAATCAATGATTAGTTAAATCATGGAATCATAGAGTTATAGATCCGTTGAATCATGGAACCACTGATTCATGCAATCATGGAATCACAGAGTCATAGATCCGTGGAATCATGGAATCATGGAACCACAGAGTCACTGATGCATGGAATCATGAAATCATGGAATCACAAAAATCCATTGATTTATGGAATCATGGAATCACAGAGTCACTCATCCACAGAATCATGAAACCACTGATCATGGAATCATGGAATCATTGATTTGTGGAAGCATGGAATCACAGAATCACTGATCCATGGAATCAGTGTGTCACAGCTTCATGGAATCATAGAATCAATGCATCATAGAGTCATGGAATCATGGAACCACTAATGCATAGAATCATGGAATCATTAATTGATGGAATCATAGAGTCATAGATCCATTGAGTTATGGAATCATGGAATCACAGAATCACTGATGCACAGAATGATGGAATCACTAATTCATGCAATCATGGGATCACAGAGTCACTCATCCACAGAATCAAGGAATCACTGTACCATGGAATTATAGAATCACTGTTCCATGGAATTATAGAATCACTGATCCACGGAATCATGGAATCATGGAATCACTGATCCATGGAACCATAGAATCACAGAGTCACTTATCCACAGAATCATGGAATCACTGCTTTGTGGAATCATGGAATCACAAAGTCACTGATCCACAGAATCATAGAATCACTGATCATGGAATCATGGAATCATTGATTTATGGAATCACGTAGTCACAAAGTCACTGATGCATGGAATCAGTGTGTCACAAATTCATGGAATCATGGAATCATTGATTTATGGAATCATGTAATCACAAAGTCGCATGGAATCAGTGTGTCACAAGTTCATGGAATTATAGAATCAATGCATCATAGAGTCATGGAATCATGGAACCACTAATGCATAGAATCATGGAATCATTAATTGATGGAATCACAGAGTCATAGATCCATTGATTTATGGAATCACCGAATCACTGATCCACGAAATCATGGAATCACTGCTCCATGGAATCAGAGAATCAGAGTCACTGATCCATGGAATCAATGCATCACCACTTCATGGAATCATAGAATCAAGCAATCCCAGAACTGTGGCACCAAGGAATCATGGAATCATGACATCATAGAATCAGAGAACCACAGGACCACTAAATCATTCAGTCATAGGATTGGGGAATGGTGAAGTCACGGAATCATTGTAGCAGAGAAAAACGGAATCAAAGAATCACAGAATCATGGAAAAAGTATCACAGAATCATGGAAACCTACACTCAGATTAATAATTTCACAATAAATCATAGAATTGGGGAATCAGAGTCAAGGAATCAATGAATCACAGACTAAAAAAAAACATACAACCATGGAATCATATAATAACTGAATAATTAAATCACAGAATCACGAAATCACAAAATTACAGTATCTCAGAATCATGGAATCAGAATTGTTACATCAGAAGGTCATAGAATAATAGAATAATAGCAACACAGAATGATAGANGAATCACAGGATCACTGAATCATGGAATCAGTGTGTCACAGCTTCGTTAAATCATGGAATCAATGCACCATAGAGTCATGGAATCATGGAATCATTGATTGGTGGAATCATGGAATCACAGAGTCACTAATCTATAGAATCATGGAATCAAGGAATCAATGATTAGTAGAACCATGGAATCAAGGGATCAATGATTAGTTAAATCATGGAATCACAGAGTCACTCATCCACAGAATCATGGAACCACTGATTCATGCAATCATGGAATCACAGAGTCATAGATCCATTGAATCATGGAATCACTGCTTTGTGGAATCATGAAATCACAAAGTCATTGATCCATGGGGAATAAGTGTGTCACAACTTCATGGAATCATAGAATCAATGCATTCATAGAGTCATGGAATCGTGGAACCGCTAATGCACAGAATCATAGAGTATTAAATCCACTGAATTATGGAATTCCATGAATCACTGCTTCGTGGAATCATGGAACCATTGATTCATGGAATCATGGAATCACAGAATCACTGATCCATTGAATCATGGAATCATTGATTCATAGAATCATGGACTCATGAAATCACAGAATCACTGATCCACAAAATCATGGAATCATTGCTTCATGGAATCATGGAATCAGAGTCACTGATCCATGGAATCATAGCGTCATCACTTCATGGAATCATAGAATCAAGCAATCCCAGAATTGTGGTACCAAAGAATCATGGAATCATGGCATCATAGAATCAGAGAACCACAGAACCATTAAATCATTCAGTCATGGGATTGTGGAATCGTGGAGTCATGGAATCATTGTGCCAGAGAATAACGGAATCAAAGAACCACAAAATCATAGAAATTGAAAAACGTCACAGAATCATGGAAACCTACACCCAAATTTATGTGGAATAATTAATAATAAATCATAGAATCAGAGTCATGGAATCAACACAGCACAGACTCAAAAAAAACATACAATCATGGAATCATATAATAACTGAATAATTAAATCACAGAATCACGAAATCACAAAATTACAGTATCTCAGAATCATGGAATCAGAATTGTTACATCAGAAGGTCATAGAATAATAGAATAATAGCAACACAGAATGATAGAATAATTGAATAAGGTAATCATAGAATCAGGGAACCATAATGCAGTTGAAAAAGAGAGGCATGAAATAAGATAATTATGAAATAATGGAACCATTGAATCATAGGGTAATGGCATCACAGAATCCTAGAGTCAAAGGACCAGAAYTGTGGGATCCTTGCAACCTGCACRGCATTCCCAGAGTTCCCAGGCATGAGGGCACCCCTGTGGCTGACCCCTTGTRCCATATTCAATTAAAGCTGTAATAACTAAGGAGAAAAATGAGCCTCATTTATTTTTCAAAACCTGCAGAGAACTCTCCTTTACTTAGAGACAACAAACATAAACATTTTATCTCTGAGTTTGTTGGAGTGATTTTATGAATGCCAAAACAATCCATTTTTAGCTATGCAACTTCCTATCCCACAAAGGGGTTTTCTTTTTACTAAGAGTTTTCTAAGAGAACTGTCACCCAAAAATGGAAAAAATCTGAAAACCCCATATTTTTACAGAATTCCTTCTGAGGCTTTTGAGGGAAATGTAGATATTTGATTTAGAATTTAGAATTAGATTTTTATAGAAAATGTGTTTATTTAGAAGAACCAGACTATTATTTCATATTGTCTTTTTTAA